>NC_043020.1:29417186-29432186 GCF_006345805.1 Octopus sinensis
GTGGGGTATTGTAATGATAGCTGGCGTATTGTAATGATAGCTAGGGTACTGTAAAGACAAGTAGAACATTGAAATAATAACTGGAGTATAGTAATGATGGCTAGGGTGTTGTAATGATGACAGGATATTGTAATGATAGCTAGGGTGTTGCATTGATAAGTGGGGCACTGTAATGATAACTAGGGCATTATAATGATAAATAGGATATTGTAATGGTAGCAGGGGCGTTGTAATGATAGCTAAGGTGCTGTAATGATAACTGGGACATTGTATTGATAGCTGGAGGTTTGCTAGGTCCATAACTTTATGTGTCTTTCTGAGAAAAATACAATGTCGCTGAATGGTGTTCTTCTTCTTCCATTAGGATAAGGAAGTCACCAAAATATGTCCCCCGATATGGCCTCATGTCCATCCCGATAGCAGTAACCAATAAAGCCTACCCTGCGTTGAGCAACAAAACCCCGACTTCCTACGCAACCGCTGAGCCTGGATGCGCATTCATCCATCCGTCGGTGCTCTCGGTGTCGGGGGTTGACCTGCTTTCTCTTCTGCGGGTCTTACGAATAGCAAAGGACCACGTTTCGGACTTCTCCCACTACATACAAATGGGACGAAGACCGCTTCGGTCAAAAAACAAACAAACAAACAAACAACAACAGAAAAGATGGGCAGAACTTGTCCATTATTTACCTATTTAGGCCGTGTGCTCACGCCACGAGATATATTGAGCACTCATGACAATCCTAGAGTGCCTACCACCAAGGGGACCTTGAAGCTTCTTTCTCGTAGTCCAGGTTTCGGTTCCAAAGAGAACAATATTCTCTTCATATGCCCCACCCCCTACCGCGCCAAGGTCAGCATTCATTTAACGATTGTGGAAAAAGTGGAAGTTTTGTAAGTGTTATGAATTGAAACAAATGTTTCCGCTTCCTTTCCACCCCACACCCAACTTTACCTGCTCACTCTTAACTTCATTACCTTCTTCCCACCTCTTTCTCTCGCTTCTTTCCCTGTTACTATCATTAATGAAGGTTGACTTTATTTTTCACAAATCCGGTGTTTTATAAAGTATAATACTAGTCAAGTATCAAGGTTTATTAAATTGTGTAAAACCCTTTCCTTAAATTGGAGGTTTGATGCCTATCTTACAGATAGAAAACTGGCGGTGGGTCTCCCTGAAGAGAGCCTTTAAAATAGAATCGATTAGCAAAGAGGTAGCGACAGAATACAATTAATCAGAGAGCGAAATAGTCACCAGGTGAGAAGAGTCGATTTGGAAAGGCATCGCAACCGACATGTCGGCAGTTAAAATGGCGCTTGACTATTTTTCGACAAAAAGCATGAGGTGAGGGCTGCGTTGTCAGAAATCAGACACAACGACACCAAAACCGATAGATGGCTTTGAGTGGCAAAAACGCAACGAGGTGAACAAAATCATAATTGGGTCTTTGAACAAGCATGACTGACGCATGCTTTTCGACAGGTGTGTACGGTTTCCCAGTAACACTTTGCTGAACTGGGTGGACCCATGACAATGGACTTGAAGGCCTGCCCTGACGACTTGCTGAAGCGGTCAGTATAAAAAAAATGGAATGTGGCCAAAGAAAAAAAAACGAAAACAGTAACTGAGATACGGTCGACGGTGAGAAGCTATGCAATGGATGGATCGCCTGGTTCGGAAGGTCTACATCACGACATTTGTGGGTCCACTCCAAACGTGTTGGCCTCTTTCTTGGTGTAACATCTAAATCAGGGGCAGGGAAACCCCCCCAGCCACGGGCGCAATTGAGCCTGTGAGCCCATTTTATTACGCCCACAGCCTGATATAATCTTATGTACAAAATATAGTAAATTTTTCAATTATAAAATTTATACAATATTCGTATACCTATTTGCAACATAAGTCGTGTTTCCACTTCGACTTAAAACGGTCAGACTCGAACAGAAACCGTCCAGTAATTGCCATTTGAATGGAAAATTTGTTTTCCCTATAAAACACATACAGCTAAGTTTGTACCAGACCCTTGAGACCCACCTACACTCTATCTGGAAAATATAGAATACCTCATAAGTAATATAAACGTCCTAAATTCAGTGGCAGGCGTTAATTTAATGTGTTAAACTTATCGTTATTAATGTCTATCGCATTATAAATAGATATATACCAGAATTACACAGAAAAAAAATAGTTAGAACTTGTGATCCGCCCACGGAAATTTCTCCTTGGAAATTTTTGCCCACTGCACTAAACTCAATCGATAACTCAATGCAAACATTGCTATCTATATTAACTGATGAATGGAGACGCTGCTAAGGAAATGTGTAAAGGGAGCATCATCGACAATTTCCAGTTCTTAGTTCTACTGAACGCAAAGATAGTGAAAAGAACTCGGGAAGTCGGTGCCTGACGTTGTTATTATGGTCAGGAGTGCACAGACTTGAGCGATTCCCTATAAATCTTTCCACGACTCCCCACACCTCATACGATATTTTGGAGGAAGGGTGAACAAAAACCTGATCAACTTAGATAAATCTAAAACCATCGATGGGGTGGACCGTCAGTACTTGACGGCGCTCCTCATTGCGGCTAATTTCAGTTCTGTTTTCAGATGCGAGATCAATAATGTACAGCGGCATCTGCTATGTGAATTGACTGAATAGCTACCTATTTGAACTGTTTCGAATCAGAGAGGCAGGCTGGGTCTGTCACGGATGGCCTCACTCTTCGCTTCTGTACGTTTTGGTTATTGTATCTCTTGCGAAACACCAAAGAACATATCGCTTGGACAGCGATATGGTAAGGCCGAGTTGATTATGGTCTTGGGAAACACCATATCTGTTGTTGATAAGGTGTTTGAAAACCTGGAAATCGAGGTGGTTGGCACTGGAGAAAATACGAGGTAATAACAGAAAGGACCTCATGAAACAGTAAATTCGGTGAGTCTGCAACTCAGCCTTATACCGGCCTGCAACGTGGGTCGTTAAACCGAAGACGCTGTTAGATAGATACCACCCGTATACATACATACATATATATATATATATATATATATATTATATATATATATATATATATAATATATATATATATATATATATATATAT
The DNA here is from genome assembly GCF_006345805.1 of Octopus sinensis. Classification (NCBI taxonomy): domain Eukaryota; kingdom Metazoa; phylum Mollusca; class Cephalopoda; order Octopoda; family Octopodidae; genus Octopus; species Octopus sinensis. Next base: position 29,420,292 of record NC_043020.1, read on the forward strand.
ATATAATATATATATATATATATATATATATATATATATATGTATATATATATATATATATATATATATATATATATATATATATATATATATATACATATATATATATATATATATATATATATACACACACACATATATATATATTTATATTATATATATATATATATATATATATATATATATTATATATATATATATATATATATATATATATATTATAATATATATATATATTAATATATATATATATATATATATATATATATTATATATATATATATATTTGTAAAAAAGAAGTTTGAAAACGCCACTATATTAGATAAATTTTAATTTTCTTATGAATTTTACATGTTTCGGTTCTTGAAAAAACGAACCTTATCAAAAATATTATTAAAAAATATTATAAAAAGTGTAATGGAGAAGTTCATAATCGTTTCTAACTGGTCTCGAACCTTATCAAAAATATTATACAAAGTGAAAATATATATTTGCATGTCTGTGCACCCATGCATGTGTTTGTCTGTGTGCGTCAGAACTGATTTCGTATATAATATATATATATATATCTGTCCTTTTTAAAACACCTCGTCACGTTTCCAGTTCATGAGAGACTCTGTATGAGGTCGAGGGGAAAAAAAATTTTCATTTTTCTTTCTCTACTCAAGTCAGAACTACGACTACTATACACCCACGCAAACCCAAATCTATGTATGTAGAAAACACCACAGCAGGTCTGTTATTCCACACAGTTTCTCAATCAATTAACACCCCGTACTCCCACCCTAAATTTCTATACAGGTAACAGATATATAGTCAAGAGAGAAAGTAAAGTGGTTAAGATACTTGGAGTCTGGTTCGAACCAGACATCAGGTGGATAATGGAGTGCAATGATGATTATTAGCAAAGTTACTTGTCTCCTACAGAAAAGGGAAAACTACACCTGAAAGGTCGTCGAGTCGGGCTGATAAACGCATACAGCACCTTCGTTATTTATGATACCCAGACTGTCATGTCTTCACCCAGTTTTCATTTACTCGGGTTTCGGGTTGTTGGCGCTTCTATTTTTTTTTTTTTTTTGCTTCTTTCAAAAGGGACACACGCTTTCCATTGATCAGAACATCCAACTTCTACCAACACATTCTGCACGAACGAGTCAGAATGAGATTCGTCGTTATTGTTAGAAGTAGTAGTAGTAATAGTAGTAGTAGTAGTAGTAGTAGTAGTAGTAGTAGTAGTAGTTTAGTTCCCGGTGGCTTGGCCCCACGCACCCCAGTAGCGTGACTTCTCGACCTGTCGTTCTCCTAGTGACATGGAATTCTCTCATTCACGTTTGAACACGTAAGGAAAGTTTAAAGAACAGAGGTCGACATCGTTGTTGTTATTGTTGTTTAGAGTGAAGGCACGTAGCTTAGTGGTCAGGGTATTCGGCAAGCGAGCGTAAGGTTGTGAGTTCGATTCCTGGCGGCGGCGTGATGTATCCTTGAGCAAGACACTTTATTTCATGTTGTCCCAGTCCACTCAGCTGGCAAAAATGAGTTGTACCTGTAATTCGAAAGGACGGTCTTGTCACATTCTGTGTCACACTGAATCTCCCTCAGAACTACGTTAAGGGATACTCCTGTCTGTGGAGTACTCAGCCACTTGCACGTTTATTTCACGAGCAGGCTGTTCCGTTGATCGGATCAACTGGAACCTTCGTTGTCATAACCGACGGAGTGCCAATTATTGTTGTTTAAATCTGAATTGAAGACAAGTTAACCGTCTCATTATAACACCCCTTATGACGAGAGCAAGTTATCCGTTCCCTGTAACACCCCTCAAGACAGTCTACAACGAAGACGAATGAACATTAACATAACATCACTTAAAACAGCCTATAATGAGGGCAAGACAACCTTCCTGTTATAATCCCGCTTAAGGCATTTTATAGGAAGAGCAAGTTAACCTTCTCATTGTAACAGGTATTGAAACAGTCTACAATGAAAATAGTTAACTTTACTTTCCTTGAAAAATCTTCTCCAGGAGATTGTTAATTTGCCATAAAACAACCACCAACGAAAGCGTGTTAGCCTATTCCTTATAACACACATCAAGGCAGTCGACATTAGAGGCAAGTTTATTGCTATATATAAAAGTAATTTATGTTTCCTTACTACTTACACCCTTCGCTTCCTATAAAACAGGGACCATTGACCACTTCTCTTCGCTGTTCTCGACTCTGGGCTGTCTTTTAAGGCTTTTCTCTCTCAAGTTTTGTCGGTTTTGAATGGTTATCGATGTATCTTTACTATTTCTATAAAAGGGGTATGTAAACTCATTTTTAGTTCTGAGAAGTAGTGATCTATATTTGTCTGGTATCTATTATCTGACCAGTCCTGCATTGGGAGTCCCCAAGCGGGAGCTTGCGTTCCGTTTACATAGCCCTCAAAGTCAATAAGGCTCATAAACCAGTATGCACTAACAAGGACTGACCTTTGTTAATAACTAAATTCATGTTTAGTTATTAGCACAAAAATCAAATATAATTTGCAGTTTAGTTCAGCACTCCATATCGTTGTATTAATTTCATAAACAACGACGGAGCGTCTATAAGGTCGAGTGTTCAATCTTCAAGAAATAGCAGCTAAATTCCGCTCGAATCACACGCTTCTGGCAGGGTTATTAGAGCGCTGGACAGAATACTTGACAGTATTTGTTCCAAGCACTCCCACAAAGATTAGCTTTGTTTTCTTCCTTTCGGGGTCGATGAAAAAAAAAGACCAATGCAATATGATGAATTGGTGTTACAGAATGAAGGCCTGGCACTATTCCTTCCGCCCCTTTGCATTCCGAGTTCAAAACCTGCCATGGTCTACTTAGCTGATAGATTTAACCAGTCGCCCTCAGCAGAGTCCACTCTGTTGCAAAACTCTCGCGACAGGTGTCAGGGTGAGGATAACTTCCACGTACAATAAACACTTTAAATGTATTTGAAATGACAGAACCACAGAGAGTACCGGATTTAAAACCAAACATACAGTTTGTTCTGGTTTCGAATGTATCTGAAGTCAACCCAACCCCTGGGGCCAATCAAATGAAGTGTCAACTTTCTCCCTCCCATTAGTTTCAGATGTCTTATAAAGGATCGTAGGCGCTGCCTTCCCTACAAACTAGAAGATAAAGATTAAGATAAAACGGCAAAGCATATTGGATAAAGCAGTCTAGAAAAGGCAGAAAAACGGGACGGTCATGGTTGGAATACTTTTGATCATAGGTCAGGTCGATTATGGCCGACCTGGGATACTCAAAAAGCAACATCTGCTACGTGCTTGGAAATTCCGACGGGAAACAAGGTGTTAATTGATTGAGAAACTGTGTGGAATAACAGACCTGCTGTGGTGTTTTCTACATACATAGATTTGGGTTTGCGTGGGTGTATAGTAGTCTTAGTTCTGACTTGAGTAGAGAAAGAAAAATGAACATTTTTTTTCCCTCGACCTCATACGGAGTCTCTCATGAACTGGAAACGTGACGAGGTGTTTTAAAAAGGACGGTTATATATTCGAGTTCAGGGTAGATACACACAGATTGATAAACACATTCATAGTTGCACAGACACAGAAATAAATACACGGGTAGGAGACAGAAAGATGCTTCAAATTAGGTTCAAACGATTATTCAGAAGTAAAAAGAAAAAGAAGAGATGAATGGAGGAGAGAAATGGGTAGGCGCTTAATCAATAAACTAAGCATGTTTTAAGCAATCTCAAGACCTTCAATGAAAGAAAACAGAAACAAAAAAAGCCGACGCTCTGCGAAGCTACGAATGTTGGTTATAGGCTCGGCTCGTGTCCAAGAGAACACGAGTGTGTGTGTGTGTTCCTCTATTTATACGTGTATGCGCATGAAGGGATGAATATACATACATACACACACACACACACACACACACACAACCACACATATATATCTATATATAATATATATTGGTTTCAAATGTGTTTGTGAAAGGTCAAAAATTTCGGGCGAGGGGTTAAAATCGATTACATCGACCCTCAGTGTTCGACTGGTACGTGATTTTATCGGCTCAGAAAGTGAGAAAGCCAAAGCTGACCTCGGCGTTATTTGAACTCAGGGCCTGAAGAAGGGCGAAATGCCTCTAAGCATTTTGCCCGACGGTTTAACGACTCTGCCGGCTCAACGCCTGGTACCTGTCTGTAATATTAACTGAGAATGTCCCTTGGACTTTTGCTGTTATTCTTTATTTGTATTTACATTTGCTTTGGTTTCTGTCTTTCTGTATACATACACATACATCATATATACAATATATACACACCAACATGTAGAAACAGATTGGTAACTGTATATATATATATATATATTATATATATATATATATATATATTATATATATATATATATTTATATAAGTAAGGATAAGATCGTTAATTTATAATAAAGTAACGATTTTATCAAGTGGTCAGCATGGAAAAAATAACCTTCAAAGGTTATCATTATTATTACGTTTGAAGTTTATATATATATATATATATATATATATATGTGTGTGTGTGTGTGAGTGTTAAATACATACATGTATATAATGTTCATAACGCAGGGGAGAGTGGAAAATTTTATTCCCATCCGAAAACTTCTTTATTCAAAAGTTTTCTACGGCATCTAAACCAGTTTGAGAGATAATTCGGTAACCACCACGATAAAGTATCTCTTTCATATCCTATATATATATATTATATATTATATATATATATGTGTGTGTGTGTGTGTGTGTGTGTGTGTATTGTATAGAGGGCATTATTACACATAAATGCCGTAATAATGCCCTCTATACAATATAAATAAGTATTTTCAAGTGAAAAAATTATTTTCGAATTTTTTCTCTTATGAGGTTTTTCACGCTAACTACCTGATAATTTCTTGTTAAGATTCCTTATTAAGATTTTATCCTTAATTGTTATATGTATATATATATATATTATATATATATACATTTTTTTAAAATATATATATAGTTGGAAGCTGACTCTCAGCTCTGAGCTTATCGTAGTTTGTTTTGTTTGTTTGTTTATTCCCCCGACCCCCTTTATTCACGCTAACCGTGGTTCACTTTATACACCCGTCATTTTGTCCTTCTTTGGTCTGACTATATTCTTGCACGCTTCTCTAATCTGAAAATCCCGACATCCAATATGTACCAACTGAACTCTAATCCTTATCCTCTAAACTAGGACGAGTTAGCGAACGGAACCTGAGTGTGGTGAAACGAATTGCTAAAATCAGTAGCTACATTACCCTCTGGCAAAAGCAGGCATGTACAATGTGGTCCTGGAGACGGTTGTTTCGAAATAAGATAGGGGTATCAATTGGTTGTCACACATTAGTCATAAGTCTATATGATCGGAGCTGACCAGGGGTTAAACAACAACAAGAACAGCAGCTTAAGCAAGAAAGCTTCTATGTGATCGCATGACCGGCTAGAAACAGCAGCCAGATTCTCATAAAGGAAAAGGAACGGCATACTAGGAAAGATTGCGTGAAATAAGTTATATCTGAAAGCAGGAAGGTTAAGACTGCGGCACTTTGCCTCTGTCGTGCCATAGGTCGTCTGCTCGATAAAGATTTACCTGTAGCTAAACAACAGCAACAACAACAATCTATATAGGTATATAGAACGACAGTGGGAGCATCTGTGTGGTCGCCTGATCGCAAGAAATAGCAGTCAAATCTAAAATACTGTCTTATACGTGAGAAATGACAATCTAAAGGGGTTACGGAATTTGAACACAGTACGTAGCGGCAGACGACATACCGCCAGGCATTTCGCCCGGCGTGCTAACCATTCTGCCAGCCCACCGGTTTGCCTCTATAAATTATTGAGCGAAATATAGTGTACTTATTGAAATTGTTGTTGTTGTTTAACTTAGTGTCAGCCATCGTAGAGCAGATTTAGGTTTAAAGAGATTTTTGCGTTTGCCATTACATTTATTTCGGGTTTAAACAATAAAGAATGCCATCTTTCTCAAAACAATGCAGTATATGGATGGAAGGAAGATTAGCTACTATTTTCAGGAAGTCGAGTAAAGTCGTTGAGCTTCCCTTGTCGATGAAATATTTGTTACTACTATTATTCCTGGTCTTGTAGTTGAACCGAAGTAGACCACCCATGATCAAAAGCGTTCCACCTAAGACCATCTCTGTGCATTTTCCAGCATAGTTATCTCTCAACTTCGTTATGTAACGTGTTGTGTTTGAGGACAATAGAGATATAGTCTGAAGGAAGGACAGCTGCCATTTCTGGCAAGACAAGCGACTGTGTAGATGGCTCTCCCATCGATGTAAATTTTGTAGATTCTAATTGTCTTTTAATAGAGTTTGCTGTTTGTTGAAACTAATTAGAAATTAGAAAGTGAAATCTCAACTGTGATATTACATACATTTACACACACACACACACACACACACACACACACACACACACACACACACACACCACACACACACATATATATATATATGTCTCTTACGCGTAAAAACCGCAGCCGACCCACGAACTAACAACACACATACCTTATGGATGTGTGTTCGATTTTATTTACAGACTATATCTCCACCATAGTGTGCCTGGTGTAAAAACAAATTTAAAAAAAAAGACACCTGAAAGTCATTGTCAAGCGAGACAACCCACATCAGGTTCCTTCTCGACAGACATCGATGTCTCGTCATTGCTTTGACTATCAATGCTGCAAAAATCAAAGGTGAAAGCATTGATAAGTCAAAGCCATGACAAAACATCGATGTCTGTCGAGAAGGAACCTGATGTGAGTTGTCTCGCTTGACAATGACTTACTTTCAGGTATTTCTTTTTACACCAGGCGAATAGGGAATATATTCCCTTAACCCTAAAAACCACTGCCGACCCACGAACTAATAGCATAACAACATACATAGCTTATGTATGCGTGTTCGAGTTTGTATACCAATATATATATATATATATATACATATTCATACATACTATATAATCAGGGTTCAGCAACGATTTGCTTCACCACACACCGAAGTTTAGAAATAGCAGTAAAAAAATCTTAGCTATTCCTTCTACTTTAAAGGGAGTTCCAAGAAAAACCAAAGCAGAAAGAATAGCTAAGCTTTTTTGACTGCTATTTCTAAACTTCGGTGTGTGGTGAAGCGAATCGTTGCTGAACCCTAATTATATAGTATTACTTAAACTTACCATGAATGGTATTTTTTCATGCCGAATTCTACTTGGTGAAATTATTGATTACTTCTTAAATTAATTAATTTCACCCTTTGTTATTATACATATATATATATATATATATATATATATATATATATATATAATATATATATATCCGATTCCCGGGTAACTGAAGAGATGGTGGTGTGGATTTCCACCTCGGCATCCGAAACTCAGAGTTTCATCTTGACTACCGAATAATTGTCACATATTATATTTACAGATAAATTCCTCTATTTACATAATATTGAGGTCTCTTTCTTTCTTTTGTTATCTTACCGTTTTTACCAATATATATATATATATATACACATATATATAGTCTACAGAGTCTGTAAATTTTGCCTGTAGTGTGTGCACGATTTTTGTCCGTAGTGTATAGTCTTTGTAGTGTGTGTATATATATATATATACCATATGTCAGTGTATGATGTCTGAAATTGTATTTCTACCATTTTCCGTTTGCTTCCATTACTCCCAAAGGGTTCCAATTATAACAAAAGATACCATTTAACTCTAACTCTAATACTAACGGTTTCAAATTTTGGCATAAGGCCAGAAAATGAAAACAAAATTTCATTGACTAGTATAGGGCACGAGCCTGCGACATTCGCGTTATTAGCACGACGCTCTAACCAACTGAGCTAACCGGCCAAAACCCTTAAGCCACCAGAAGCGATCTAATCATCCCCTTCTCCAATCTCCTTTCAAACAAAGGATAAGGGTTTCCACTGTACTCAATTGATTTAGTTATTAGAGTAATAACAGCCCTTATTTATTAATCCTTTACATTTTATTTACACCACTATTTACCTGTTAAGTTGTGTGGCCTACAGTTGAACTCATAAGAAAATGTCGTGGGTTCGGTTCCTGGATCAGCTGGCGTGTTGCGTCTTTGATCAAGGCACGATACTCCAGTCAAACCAGCAGCAAATTTGTACCAGGGTTCGAACGGCTCTCTCTCTCTTTTCATCCCCGATGTTTTGCTGGGTTAAGGAATAACAGGGACGAAAGGATGTCTATGTCTGCTCGCGATTACACAGGCTCCTGAAACAATTAGCAAAAGCATGGTACATGCTCCCGGGTCATAAGCGCTTGCAAGTTTCTATTTTATTTAGTTTAGTTTTTATTTTCTAAATCCTTCTATTTCGATAAATCCTCGATTCCCTTCCATTCAACTTTCTACGCAGAAGGGATCTTTTTATCTTTTATCTGTTCCAGGTATATAAAAGATCCGAAACCAATCTTTAATACCAACTTACAAGAGCTTCAATTTATTCACCAATCTATATACGCATGCGTATCTTACAGTTATATTATGGTCACTTAACCCCAGGTCAATAATAGGCGTGCAAATCTGTGATTAAAATGTCGCAGAAAAAAAAGCCACAAGACGGATTCTTCTATCCGAACCAACTTGTAGGAGACTTGTAGGTAGGCAAAGAACAGAACGATTGGATAACATCCATAATTTCTGTTGGTCACCCCTGAGTATCTAGCCGGAAAGTCTGATGACAGTTGCTTCTCGTAGGACCCTATGGAGGAGGTGCCTGTGAACTCGACCCCACAACCTTCCCTGGAACAACGGAAAGAGAAAATGGATGGATGGATGGATGGATGGATGGATGGATGGATGGATGGATGGATGGATGGATGGATGAATGGCTGGCTGGATGGATGGATGGATGGACATTCAAACTATAACCATCCTGTCTTTTTTTTCTTTCGTAGTGTACATAAATACAATATGATTTCAGGGTAGACTTAGCTGTTGTTTCTTGGAAGTCGAAGTGTTGCTAAGTAAAGTATTCAAACCATTTGTTGTCCGTTCTGATTTATTCGCATCTCCATATTTTACAATGACCATCACTACCCGTCCAGCAGCCGTCCGTTCGTGTATCTTCTGATTTGGCCAAAACTGAACACCCCAAGACAACGTGATTAATAGTTTCTTGGTATTTACTGCAAATAATCTGTATTTACTGTCTCTCACTTGGTTGGTTTATATTTTGAAGATAATTATTTATGGCTAAACTCTGTTCTTGTCTGGCAATTATACAGCTTCCTAACTCAGCTTTTAAACAACCATTGGTCTTTCGCATTTTACCTCGCTCCTGTCCAGTCTTGCTGCATACTGGACACTACAGAGGTTTGTGTTAACACCTAATTTCTACTTTATCTTCCTATTCCAAGTTGCATTTTATTGATTATTTCTTTTGGGGTATTTTTGGCGTATATGTGTGATTTTTTCCTTACTTTTTCAATTGGTCTGCTGTCCTTACCCCCTGTCCTGACCCTAAATGCCTACCCGTATATATATCTCTAACAACAAAGTACTTTCATTCTCCTCGATTATATCACTAATCTCCAAGCTGTCCTTACACCCAGCTCTCTCTCTCTCTCTCTCTCTCTTTCTCTCCCTCTCTCTCTCCCTCTCTCTCTCTCTCTCTCTCTCTTTACCTGCCATCCCTACAAACATTGGTGATCATAGAGCTCCATACCAAAGTCCGGAAATTAATTATTCTTCTTGCAAAACCATACTGTATCTAAGAGGGTACGATCTACACACTGCCCATCCGTTTACGTCTGTCCACGGCACGCATCCGGTCAAAATTATACACTGCCTCTACAAGGTTAACATGTATACACTGAGCAAATCCAGTTATGGTTACACACAACCTACCTGTTAAGATCTATACCCTATCTTTTTGTTAAAATCTATGTATTGTATATACCTAGTTCAGATTACACGCTGTGTATATCAGGTCAACATCTACACACACCGTGTCAATCCGTTAACATTTGTGCACTGTTAAGATTATTCGATGTCTACAAGTTTTCCATCGACACACTATTTGTCTGTTAAAAATCTATACACAGTGTGTATACAGTTAATATTTTATTCTGTGTCTACCAGGTCAGCATCCATACACTGCATCTATCCGTTAACATCTGCACACTGTATATATAAATAGTCAATATATACCCAGTTAAGATTAAACAGCGTTTGTACATATTGTCTACCAGGTCAGCATCTATATACTGTATCTACCCCGCGTTTAATTAGGCCAACCTCTACACAGTGACTGTTAACATTTAATACACTGTGTCGATCCATTAACTTCTAGACACTGCATCAGTCCGGTAGTGTGTTAAGACATGGACACACGGAGCAATAACCCGATTCCCTGCGGGTGTAATGGGAGGGCAATGCTAATCCATGCACGTTCTTTGTGTGTTTGTAGGAGCCCCAGAATGTTATTCTTCCTGATGGCTCGTTCTATTGTCTTTCTTGTCTTGAGACAGCATTCACCCGGGGTGGGTTGAGCTGGCTTCATTCATCCTCAATGCTGCATCTCTCACAAACGCCGATTTGAGGCTAACGACCGCGTGATCTCCAACCACTCCTTATTCCTGGTTCTATTGCTATTAAGACAGCTTCGTTTCTATACACTCAACATCTACACACCATATCTACCCGGTTAATATGCCGGGTCTACATACTCAATATGCCTATCCATTTAACACGTACAACACTCATCAATTCAGTCAACACCACGGTGTTTATTCAGTCAACACAATTACACACTGAATGTATTCAAATAGCATGTATACACTGTGCCTACATATTCAACATCCCCTTACATCCATCCAGTTAACATCCACACAATATGTCTACCCACTTACCGTGTACGCTCTAAACATTATTTCTCCACTCAACACATACACATGACCCCGTTAATATATATATATACACTCTCTGTCTCTCCGGTTAACACCTACGCAATGTATCTACCCAGCTACTATATATACTTTATCTCTCCGATCAACATCTACACACTGCGTTTATCCAGTTAACCATATATATACATAAATATATACCTACATATATAATATAAATGCGCCCTTCTAAAGCCTAGCCAGGCTCATGGGCTCGGTTTCCCGGTTTCTATGGTGTATGTGTTCTCCAGTTTGATGGGACGCCAGTCCATCGCAGAGTTACTCATTTTTGCCAGCTGAGTGGACTGGAGCAACGTGAAATGAAGTGTTTTGCTCAATAACACAACGTGTCGCCCGGTCCAGGAATCGAAACCACAATCTTACGATCATGATGCTGACACCCTAACCACTAAGCCACGCGCCTCCACACACACACAAACACACACACACACACACACATAGTTTTCTTCAGCATACTGTATTTATCCAGCCAATACCTACACAACGATGTATCTACCCGGCTACTATGTATAGACTATTTCTCCGGTCAATAACAACACCCTGTGTCTACCCAGTAAGCTTATACACTCTTTGTCCACCCAGGAACCTTATATAACAAACTGAGCTTATCTATTCAGCATCAACGACATATGTTTGTTGTGTCAACACCTGAAGACTGATTAACTAATCAGCGTCTACAGGTAATGGCTGTGTCGGTCGATTCGTAGTACATACCAGTCGTACACTGAATGTACATTTTTAATACTATTAGTAATATTTTCTCAGAGCAATTAATGTATTTATAATGATTGTTCAGCTTCCCAATCCTTGTGAGGAAGGGTCAGTATTTATGAGTTTACCATTATTAATTCCGAATTAGTCACCCTTTGCTGAAGTTACGGAGATAT
>NC_043020.1:29437186-29439686 GCF_006345805.1 Octopus sinensis
CGATTAGATACATTATCTCATACACACTTTCCTCTTTCTAAAGATGTTATGGTATAATTTGAGGGATATTTGGCTGCTATTTCTAGAAGGTTATACGACCTCGTCGGATCTGAAAAAAAAAAAATAAGTAACCGTAGGAGCAGATATAGAAGAGTCCATTATTTCAGCATCGTGTTAAATATGTTGCGTTGAATCAAGTATATGTTTACTTAAGAATAGTGGTGGATCTCCGTCGTAAGACGATGAAGGCCCATTTATTAGATCAACCCAATAACCTGTTTCTGAATAAATGTACATGTGGCAGACTAAACTCAAGATACTTAATTCTGGGGTTGAATGATTGTGATCATAGAGTGTGACAAGGCCGTACCTCTTCAATTACAGATGATTCAATTCGAAGGGCTTCTTTACAGTTTTCGCCTGTCCAGTTTCACCCACAGGGTTGTAGAAGATGACATGTGCCTGAGATGCCACGCAGGTGGATCGAACTCGAAGCCCCGTAGTTGTGAAACAAACTTTTTAATCATTTAGCCATACTGCGCCTAAATTTCAATAGGAATACCCGCTCTACTAAATGGTTAAAGTTGACATTATTAAATCAATTTAAATCTTTACAATTCGTATATAATACAAACCTGCTAATAAGAGAAAATAATGCAAAATATAGCATTTGGTTTTTTTTATTGTTTGTCATGGTTTGATACACCTACAAATTTACATTCGAAAATCGAATTAATAAACGCCTGGCCAGCTCCATAGATTCCTTATGACCCAGGGATTGAAGAAGTCGAAGCAGCGGAAAATGCAGTAGGTTGCATTTTGTTCGGATGCCTCACTCTCTGGATATATATGGGAGGAGGCCTTTTTAGTGGAAAGAAGAAAAAACATTTTCTTTTGAAAAATTCTTCAGAAGAAAAGGTGATTTAGGGAAGATTTGGCATTTGTTTCTGGCGCGTCCTGCGGCCGCCTGCTACCTTACTTGTTTCTCCTCGGCACCATGGGAGTCTGCCGTAGTCTGTCTGTGCCTGTTGCTTTCTTTTTAAATGGTAAAAACTTGACAGTTTCTCAGCGGGATCCACAAGGTCCTCATGGCTGGGAAGAGACTGTCTCCAATCATCGCTCCACGTGTCCTTAGCACTGAAGCATTCGTTTACGGATTTAAAGAAAAAATTTTGCTTTTTCTTTCCTTTTAACCACTATTGAATACCTAGAAATGGTTGAGACGGCAGAGGGTCGGACAAATGCTTTGCAGTATTTCTTCCGGTTCTTTGCTCTCCGATTTCAAATCCCATTGGTTTCAACTGAAGGTTTCGTCGTTTCGTATTCAATAAGTCTCAGGGAAGCACTGCTCGTTGGTAACGACTAACCTTCTCCCTCCAAATTTACTGGCCCCTTCGTCCTTAAAACAGAAAACATTCTTAAAGAGCGATGGATTGGCAGAATCGTGGGAACGTTTAAAAAAATGTGCCATATAGCATTTTATGCGACCCTTTACACTGAGTTCAAATACTGCCGAAGTCAACTTTGCCTTTCATCCCACCAGGGTCGATAAAATAAAGTACAAAGTACTTGTCAAGTATTGAGGACGATGGTACTACTGCCACTACTACTACTATACTACTGCCACTACTACTACCACCACCACTACTACTACTACTAATACTACTACTACCACTACTACTACTAGAAATTATGCTATCAACTTCGGTGAGCCACACCATTTCAACTTCTTTTGCCCGACGTGATTTCCAACCCCTTATAATCCCACGTTTCTTCCCCTTCTCTTAGAAGACTGTCAATCACATTTATTCACGTGATTTGCCCCGTTTTTGAATTATAGACTCGCCTGGTATCAGAATAACTTGAGAGAAGGACGATTCTGACCGATTCTGGTGTAAGTTCTTATCCCATTCTTCACTGTTGTGATTTATTGTCAAAAGCACCGAGGTTACCAAATTTTTTTTGTCCTTTATTCCACTAACCCATCAAATAAATTTCTTACCATTCTATACATTTCCTTTATTTATTTAAATGTTGAACTGGTCTTTTCTACTTTTCATCCTTTTAGTTTAAATCTTTTATATCAACCTATTTCTGATTAACACAGACAGACACACACACACATACGTATACACACACACATATATATATATATATTCATATATATACAAACATATATATATATATATGTACGTACTTACACCCACACACATACATATATATGTATATAAATATATGCATGCATATATATATATATATATGTGTGTGTGTGTGTGATTAAAACGTTTGGTAGTATACAGAACAGTATATTGGTAATAATAATATTAGTAAAAGCAAATGAAGGACTTGTTCCTACATGAATAGGGAGTACATCTTCAAATATACCATGGAAATGAAACTAAATGGCATGAAATAAAACAAAATAAAATAAATTGGAATATTATTAACGTTATCAAATTTAAAAATTGTAAATATTTTACCGAATTTTACTTTTATTATC
>NC_043020.1:29442186-29452186 GCF_006345805.1 Octopus sinensis
TTGCTCTGACGAAGCCATACGCACACAAGCAAGAACAAGGACGACCAGTCGCTCACACACATACACCAATACACCTACACACACACACACATTCATACATATATGCATGCACACACTCTCTTTCTCTGACACACACACACACTCACATATCCCCACACTCATTCCTTCTTCTACACACCCACCCACAGACGCACCTGCCGATTACCTGTATGCATATATGTATGTGCATACATGTGTAGTGTATACTGTATGCATGTGTATATGTGCATGTGTATATGTGCATGTGAATATTGTGCAAAGATGGTCGGATGTGTTGGGGTTTAAAAGAACACATCCTCAGCATGTTGGTGTAGATTAGTAAAGGAATATTCCAGGTATGAGTTAGAGGAGTATTCCTGTCGATATGAGAAACCAAAGAGACAAACGTGTCGTTGCTATTATGCAAAAGTGTCGTAAGTCCAAAACGTTGCTTTTCCAGAAAACGAAAAAATAGTCTCAACCATTGCATAGCAAAACCGTTGTATTACACTTTGACAATTTCTGATATCTTGGCATCTGAAGCAGCTGGAGATACGACAGTTTAACCAAAAGAACCGGCTATTGCAAGCAAAAATATATATTGGATAAAAGAAAACGCATTTGGTCAAATTTGGACATACGACAGCTTAACATAATAGCAACGATAGGTTCTCTTTTTTTCGGTTTTAACGCTTTCTTTACAATATCTTCTTGTTCTTAATTCCATTTCTCTTTATATTCTTTTAGTGATAATATTGTTTTTTTTTCTATATTTATAATGTTTTGCTTTTTATAGATATTTAATTTAATTAAACGTTATGTAGTTATGTTAATGAATTCGTGGGTGGTAGATTAATTATTGGGTGGTAGACTTGATTATTGAATGGTAAAGTTAATTACTGAGTGGTAAACTTAATTAACGAGCGGTACATTTAATTATTGGGATTAGATTTAAGTGTTAACCGGTAGATTTAAATTATGTGCTTGCTTATATGTACAATTACTGATATTATGATCAATTTATTTTTATATATAGATAAATGAGTGTGTGTGTGTGTGTGTGTGTGTGTGTGTGTGTGCGTGCGTGAGTGTGCGTGTATATATGTATACTTGTATGTATTGTATGTGGTTAGGGTAAATCTCAGGTGTTTGTAATTCCTATTAGCAAATGAAACACGTGTAATGGAGAATAAATAATACGAAAAAATTTCATTTTCCTCTCTTTTATATATATATATATATATATATATATATATTAATGTACGCGTTTCACTCCACGTGTATTACACGCACTACTAATAGTTCCGCGTATATGACAAGTACGTTCATCGGGCGGTCATTATTTTATGAAACCCAGAAGTATAAAATAATCAGCGCCTGACGAACGTACTTGTTATGTACTTGAAACTATCAGCAGCGCGTGTAATACATGAGGAGTGAAACGCATACATTAATATTGGACTCTCATTAGATGGAGGACTCTTCTTCTTGATCATTTTACGCAGATTAATTTACTATATATATATATATATATATATATTAATGTACGCGTTTCACTCCACGTGTATTACACGCACTACTAATAGTTCCGCGTATATGACAAGTACGTTCATCGGGCGGTCATTATTTTATGAAACCCAGAAGTATAAAATAATCAGCGCCTGACGAACGTACTTGTTATGT
The DNA here is from genome assembly GCF_006345805.1 of Octopus sinensis. Lineage (NCBI taxonomy): Eukaryota > Metazoa > Mollusca > Cephalopoda > Octopoda > Octopodidae > Octopus > Octopus sinensis. The sequence goes on from NC_043020.1 coordinate 29,443,888, forward strand.
ACTTGAAACTATCAGCAGCGCGTGTAATACATGAGGAGTGAAACGCATACATTAATATTGGACTCTCATTAGATGGAGGACTCTTCTTCTTGATCATTTTACGCAGATTAATTTACTATATATATATATATATAATACAGATAAGGCGACGAAATTGAAATTATTTGTGTGATGATATGGCAATGCACAGTGTAAGAGAACACGTCTTGATGACAACCTGATGAAGTATCACTCTAATATAACCAACAGCAAATGTTGCGTACATTTCCACATGAAATTATTTACGTGCAGCGACGTTAGAAGCGACGTGGTACTGAAACAATTGTAATAAGGAAAGTGTGCTAAATCCCTTTTTTTGCTTTCACAAGTGGATTTCACTCTGCGTAAGACTCACACATTGCTTTCATCAGTCACTTTCCTGGACTTCCTCTACCAAAGGACTTTCAATTCTCCTCGTGGTTTCCGTTTGAGGATTTAGGTAGCCAGGAGTTCGGGTTGAGTGCTACATCGTAAGATATATACATACATACATATATACATACATACTTACAAACATACATCGAGGCATATACATACATGCATTCATATGTATATGTAAATCCACAAAAACACACACTGCTTGTGCACGCACATACACACTCACATTATAAGACACCTACACCTATATACACATATAAACGCACACATCATATCTGGCGTGCATACTCCAGTGAGACAAAAATAGTTTCTTGCTCATGTTCAAAAGGCTTGCTGTGGTTCGGTTTATATATGGAGCTATTGTTCGTGAATTGTGCATTGATCTATCGGAGTAAATGAAAGGTTTTTCAAATATCGGAAAAATTTCTGTTTTCTGTGGGTAAGAAATATATGCGTCCAGAATAGCTGTTAAGGAGTGGTGTTCAGCGAATCGAATTTTGAAGCGTTTGGTTGTAAATAAATTGTAAAGTCTCTTTATTAATAGTATATGATTTGATCAAGGAAAGGCTGGTTGTATTTAATTTATTGGATTTTTTATTGTTTTTCAAATCCCAAATGAATTTAGATAATGAAGTATCATTAATTACATTTTGGTTATGGAACATGTGGATTGTATCAAAATTTTGAGGCTTGCAACATGAGTCCAATATATATCCGAGATATTATTTTCTATCGTTGCGAGGTATACAAAAACTTTAACATTAGTTATTAGGATTGATGTACAAAACTACGTATAGATGGATACAGCTTGTAGTGGTTGAAATGAGCAAGGCTTTGTGCAAAATTGGGTTTAGTTGAAAATGGGACTTCACTATTGTTTGAAAATATTTTATAGAATGATTCAATAAATGACTTCCTCTTTTCCTGACCCTAGAAACGCCAATTTTTTAAAATTTCCATCCATATACGAGTTACTTCTTTTATTCAATTTCTCCGTCGACAGCTAAATACATTCCACATGCACAGAATTTTGGATCTCATTCTTCAACACGCTACGCCAGATATTACTTTACTATATACATTCATATACATACATGCATAAATAAGTTTATACATATACATACACACACACACACACAAACACATACACATGCATACAACCATACATACATACATATATATATATATATATATATATATATATATATATATATACGAGAAAGAAGCAACAAGAATGGATTAGTTTTTAGTACAATTGTTTCATACAAAGACAGGCTTTATTACAAGTTGCAAAAATTGCAGCAGATAAAAGTGTCCCGTACTCATCAGCTAAAATACATATGAGTTCTCTAGACATCTTAGTGGGTGAGATTATACTCATGAAATATTGCAGATAATTCCATTAAAGGCAGATATAGGTTGTAAACAGTTTTCCAAAGTTCCTTAATGATGATGCACAGACTTATCACAGATTTTTAAAAACTTATTAGTTTCGAAGAGAAGATAAATTAATCCATAGTGTAGATTTAAATTTCCAGAGATATGAGGAGGATGATGCACAGACTTATCACAGGTTTTTAAAAACTTATTAGCTTCACAGAAAAGGTGAATATATATATATATATTATATATAATATAATATATATATATATATAATATATATATATTAATATATATATATATATATATATATATATATATAGATATATATATATATATATAATATAATATATATATAATATATATATATATATATATTAAATATGACAAGAGTGTTAGAACACATACATTGCTAGAAATAAGAGCTAAAAAGCCCCAATGCTGTAGTTAAAGCACATAATTGAACCTTTTAGCTTTATTTGTAGTAATGTTGGTGTTCTAACACCCTAATCATATTTAGTGAGAATTATAGTTTTCTGTTTGGTAAATTATTAATTTTATATAGATATGCGAGTGTGTGTGTGTTTGCGTATATATATATATATATATATCATGATTCGAACTCGAAACATTATTACATCCTTTTCCTTTGTATTTCGTATCTTTACTGTCTCTTAATCATAATAGTGTTTACATTTTTAAAAAAACAGTATTTTGAAAATCTAAACGATTTGGTTCCGCAGTTAGTATATATATATATATATATATATATATATATATATATATATATATATATATACTGATGCTGAGCATACACACACACACACACCCATGCACTCAGACACACGCACACTCTACATGTATATGTAGGCGTGTATATTTGTACGCAAGTAATCACGAATCTTTTTGTTTCCATTTGTTTGTAACATATTCTTAACGGATAACAAGGAAAGATATTAGAGAATGGCCCCAGCTTCGAAACTGGATCGAGAGTTCAATTTGCAGGCAGTTTATTTGACTACTTTTTGCGTCAGTGAACTAAGAGGGTTCTATAAAAGAACGATCCTCGCCAAAAATACCGCTGATTGATTGTTCTAAAACATTTCTAATTTGGTTCCGGAACCATAAATATATATTTTAATGAAAGGTCAAGAACCAGTCATTGCATTAATCACTACAGTTTGTTACTCATATCTGGATGGTTTTCATCATTCTTTTATGAACGGATTCTATATCTGTGATCGATAATAAAATACACACAAAAAAATCTATGTGAAATAGCAATATTAAGTAATCGAATCTGCCATGAAATGCCAGTACAATTCTTTGTGGATTATCATGGATTAACTTTTAGCTCAGTAAATAACAAAAAACAACACTTTCGCTATAGTTTGTGTGACGCTAAAATCTTTTTCGTTTCTTCTCTATCTCGAATGAATTTTAGAAATTCCAATATCTTCCAAAAGTATCAATGCAGTTTTCTTAAATTTCTTTTAGGTTTTCAGCCTTTGCCCGGAAAATAACAGGTTATTAAAAGTTCTGTAAAGGTGTGATTCAGGTTTTAATTAAGATGTGTTATTAGATATGGCGTTAGTTATTAAGCTTATTAATAATAATTCGTCCATCTATAACATCATGTTTGTATTAGTTTCCAGAAAATTCACTGGTATTTGGTTTAACGCTAATACTTGGTCCATCGTGTTTATTTAGCGCACTCTTCTCTCTTACAAAACTTCCAGTCAGGATTCCTGTTTGGTCTTGAGCTGTAGATACCAGTTACAATGATTTTGGTACTACCTACTTTTCCATAGGGGCCTTGCAAGTAAGGATACTGTCTTCGTTCAGGACCCAATCATAAAAAAATGTTTAAGTCACGCATATACTGGCAAGTTTTCTTTATCTCTTTCTCAAAGATTAGGAAAAAAAATATGTTTTAAATTTTACTTCTGTTCTAGATTCTTGGATCCAGCCGCGAGAGGTCTGTCACACCGCATTTATTTCAAATACTAGCAGAAAACCACCTGGGAAGAGTGTTTCTACTAGCATTTTTAATGAAAACGATTGAATAGCGGCGGTAGAGAGATAGAGAGAAGGGTGATAGAGAGAAAGAGGTGGTTGAGATAGAGAGATAGAGAGCGCGAGACAGTGTTGCAAAAAATGAAAGCGAATGTAACGGTGGTGGGGGGAGACGAGAAGTATTAAATGGAAGAAATACAAATGACGTTTGTGTGAGAGAAAAGAGATGAGGAGAGAAGAGAGTAAGGCTTTAAAAAACGCTGACTATCTCGCAATGAATAAACTTAGTTGTCTGCTAGAAACACGTAACTGAAATCTACAATAATAAAAGAAAGTTTGAAAATCACATTTTGATAAAAATATATTAAAATTGAAACTTTAAGAATTTTCTAGACAGAATATTAAAGCGAATATAAAACATATTCGCATTCTTTTAGTAACAGCTGTATATTCGTAACTAATGAAGAAGCAGCTTTTCTTATCATATTATAGATATAGGGAATCTAGGAGTTTTCTTTAAATCACATTTCATTAAAGCTATTAAACTATAAGAAATCAATAGTAAGCATTTCTTATACAGTTTCAAATTGTTGGACCGGGCTTTGTAATTCTGGTTGAGAAACGGTTGCTGCAAATCAGTGTGAAAATGGATGAAAATTAAAATAAAAACGAAAACGATTGTGGTTTTCAGCTAATTTTATTGCTGGGAACTTTCAATCAATCTCAGATGTAAGCTGTCCATATTGTCAATGCCGAGTCTTCTTTTATTCATCTCTTCCACCCTTACAATATTATAATACAATACCGAGACGACTATATATATATCAATACTACTGTGGTGACATCGACAGTGACATGTACATACATACATACATACATGACACAAGTCAGGTTGGAAGAAAGATAAAAGAAAAACTGTTTATTAAAATGTTCAAACCTGTTCTGAACGGAAATAACAGCAATAATATAACAACCAGTTAACGATTAGTGGATTTAATAAATATAAACAAGTTACAGAATACCGGGTACGCCTGGCAAACCGTGATGTTTAAGAGCATGCGGAGTGGTCAAAAAGGTATTCTAAAACTTCAGCTGGCTGGAGCATTCTAAGAGGTACGAAAGTTGTCAAAAACTTAACCGTCAATTAAACACATTTGAAATCTGATGATTACCACAAATGTATGAAAGTGCTAATTTTGTTAAAATACTATAATAAAAAACGTGGAAACTAGACTGCTTTAACATTATTCAACTCATATATCATTCTATACACATTCACACAAATTCGAAACAATATATATATATATATATATATTAAAAGACTCCGCCGGTTACGACGACGAGGGTCCCAGCTGATACGATCAACGGAACAGCTTGCTCGTGAAATTAACGTGCAAATGGCTGAGCATTCCACAGACACGTGTACCCTTAACGTAGTTCTCGGGGATAATCAGCGTGACACAGAGAGTGACAAGGCTGACCCTTTGAAATACAAGTACAACTCATTTTTGCCAGCTGAGTGGACTGGAGCAACGTGAAATAAAGTGTCTTGCTCAAGGACACAACGCGTTGCCGGGAATCGAACTCACAACCTTACGATCATGAGCCGAATGCCCTAACCACTAAGCCACGCGCCCTCACATATATATATATATATATGCATCCACACATTCCATATATATGCGAGCGCGCGTGTGTGTGATTCATTCATTGTTGAATGAATCAGTGATAAACGAGGATAGATGTAGTTCAGAAAATTATAACTTAATGAAAATTCATTCAGTTGGTTGTTCGATACGTTATTCATAGCCTTAGTTTCGATTTGTATCGAATTAGTAAGGAGTGTCATAAAAAGAAAGATATCTCTAAGGAAAGTGCGTAATGCATAATTTTGGCCACCAATCCCATCATTATGAGACACCCACTATTTCGATAATCCAGTAGTAAAATTATGAATAGTCATGGTACTATCAGTATGGTATAAATGCTATTTGGGGGAAATGGTGGTTATATGTTAAAAAAATTTGTAAATTGTAGCTGCATAAATATTTGAAATTTTTTTTCAGAGTGAGAGATGAAATTTACTTTTATTTTTATTTGCATGTTACTGATTTTTGTTCGAATAATTTCATATTCATATTTCCCACAATCCTTGTTGGATTACAGCACGGAAATCTACGTTTATATATTTGTATTTTATATTTTGTGGTGGTAATCTTGAGCCAAATGTACTTCAGGTCATTGAACTTGTTAGATAAATGAATTGCTTTTCTTTTTATTTTTGTCTGATGAGATGATCATGGATCACATGTAATATATTGTAATGTCACACATCCATTTATATTTATATTCATGGTGGATCTCACCCATGTATTGTTGAAACGATCGTAACAAAGGAATATATGCAATACCTTAACTTCCATTCTTAGACTAACCATATATATATTTTTTCTTTTTGTCTTTCACGATATTAAATGCCACTTTATCCCTCAAAATCAGCATTTTTACAGCTTCCAGAATACTTCTCTATTGACATTAATTTTACACCAAAATAAGAACATAACACATTTTATAAGATCATAAATTTGAGACTAATTTTAAGCTTTTTGAAGACATTTTTCTCTGCATATTTCATCACGGCCATCTGTTTCTAATATAAACCAATTGTAGAATAACCTAATTCTCATAAAGATAACCTGCTAAAGCCATATTTATATACACCTATATATGCACTTTCATGACTATCTATATTCATCTGCCAATCTGAATGTCATCATCATCCATTATTTCCCTCATCGTCTGCTATATTTTCATTTACAGGATTCATTTCATTTGAAGTAGATTTGAAACTGGAGAATTTTGACTTCGTACATTGCAGCGCAATAATATATGCTAAAAAAACAAAAAAAAAAAAACAAGAGGTTTTGCTTACAATGAATCAATAAGGTCAACTAGATCACATGACGTATTCAGGGAGAATAACTGTGTTGGCCGCAAGCGATTGTTGATCCCCGGAAGTGACTGAGAATAATGTCTTGTCTTCTAGAGATGAATGCGTCTGATTTGTTTTTATTTTATTTCATTTTTTTGTTGTATATATGTTGTTGTTGTTGTTGTTGTGTGTGCTTTGTTTTTTTCCCCTATTTTTTTTAAGAGTTAAAAATCTTGAATTCACCATTAAAACAAAATATAAGAACATCGTTCTACGTGTAAACTAAGTAAGTAACGAGTAGCGATACATAAATACATATTAATTGCATGCGTAATATTGGTTTCAAATTTTGGTACAAGGCCAGCAATTTCGGGGTGGAGGGAGATAAATCGATTACAACGATCCTCAGGTACTTATTTTGTAGACCTCGAAAGGATGAACGGCACAATCCACCCCGGAAGGCTACGTGAACTCAGAACGTAAAGACAGACCAAATACCGCTAAGCATTTTGCTAAGCATAATGACTCTGCCAGCTCTCCACCTTATACGGGACAAAATGTCACTGGTGGAGAGGATTTTCCTTGTAGGACGAACTTTGTAGAGAAGAGATACGCAGCGATATAATCCATGTTGATCTATTACTGGTTCTTATTCGACTTTTCATGGCCTCAATCAAATTTCTCATTGAAACTTACCGTTTATGATACTGCAAATCGTCTTCTATTAGGCTGTTATTATTATTATCATCATCAGTATTATTATTATTATTATTATTATCATTATTATTATGCTTTTCTAAGCAGGAGGAAAGAAACTATTTCCCAAGCCTTGGGGTGGTAGAGTAATCGAGAATTTTGCATCAGGTTTATCCCGAATTACCCTAAGTGGATTGCCCCACCCCAGCCCATTGGGAATTCAATTTATTTATTTGTTTATCTATTATTTAGTATTTATTTCTCTAATTTCTGTTTATATATTTTTCGTTGTGCCCTTTGCTGCTGTAGTGTCTCCCTTTATTCCATGTAAACCCCTTCTGTTTTATGTGTTGTATCCCGTCCTTTGATCTCGGGTTCCATGTGTTGGGCCCTTGTAACCAATAAAAGAAATCCTTATTGTTGTTGTTGTTGTTGTTGTGTGTGCTTTGTTTTTTTCCCCTATTTTTTTTAAGAGTTAAAAATCTTGAATTCACCATTAAAACAAAATATAAGAACATCGTTCTACGTGTAAACTAAGTAAGTAACGAGTAGCGATACATAAATACATATTAATTGCATGCGTAATATTGGTTTCAAATTTTGTACAAGGCCAGCAATTTCGGGGTGGAGGGAGATAAATCGATTACAACGATCCTCAGGTACTTATTTTGTAGACCTCGAAAGGATGAACGGCACAATCCACCCCGGAAGGCTACGTGAACTCAGAACGTAAAGACAGACCAAATACCGCTAAGCATTTTGCTAAGCATAATGACTCTGCCAGCTCTCCACCTTATACGGGACAAAATGTCACTGGTGGAGAGGATTTTCCTTGTAGGACGAACTTTGTAGAGAAGA
>NC_043020.1:29457186-29466181 GCF_006345805.1 Octopus sinensis
TAATAAAGACAAACAGAGTAATTAAAGAGTTCCATTAGGTTTTTAACTGGAAAAATGGAGAACAGAATTGTTGGCCACATCAATCATACAACTGAGTTTATTTCCAGACACACAGACACACACAAACACACAGAGGGAAAAAAAAAACGAAACATCTACAGACTAATCATTTGGCAAGTGTAATCGTATAATTCTTAAAGTTAGCTATTAATACTCTGAGTCTGTGTGAAGAACCCGGTCCAATGAAACTACGAAAGATCTTCGTAGAAATATAAGAACCCAGAGAAATTAATTATATAAATCCAAAACCTTTGTGCGTGTATTTTTTAATCCTCATCAGCTTGGTCGGGCATTTTTAACCATTACACGCCATCCATCTAGGTTCATATCAGTTGAGGTGGGAAATGAAGATATTGGTACAAATAGATATTTGGTGGGAAATAAAGATATTGGTACAAATAAATATTTGGTGGGAAATGAAGATATTGGTACAAATAAATATTTGGTGGGAAATGAAGATATTGGTACAAATAAATATTTGGTGGGAAATGAAGATATTGGTACAAATAAATATTTGGTGGGAAATAAAGATATTGGTACAAATAAATATTTGGTGGGAAATAAAGATATTTGTACAAATAAATGTTTGGTGGGAAATAAAGATATTGGTACAAATAAATGTTTGGTGGGAAATAAAGATATTTGTACAAATAAATGTTTGGTGGGAAATAAAGATATTGGTACAAATAAATATTTAGTGGGAAATAAAGATATTGGTACAAATAAATATTTGGTGGGAAATAAAGATATTGGTACAAATAAATATTTGGTGGGAATTAAAGATATTGGTACAAATAAATATTTGGTGGGAAATAAAGATATTGGTACGAATAAATATTTGGTGGGAAATAAAGATATTGGTACAAATAAATATTTGGTGGGAAATAAAGATATTGGTACAAATAAATATTTGGTGGGAAATAAAGATATTGGTACGAATAAATATTTGGTGGGAAATAAAGATATTGGTACAAATAAATATTTGGTGGGAAATAAAGATATTGGTACAAATAAGTGGGAAATAAAGATATTGGTACAAATAAATATTTGGTGGGAAATAAAGATATTGGTACAAATAAGTGGGAAATAAAGATATTGGTACAAATAAATATTTGGTGGGAAATAAAGATATTGGTACAAATAAATATTTGGTGGGAAATAAAGATATTGGTACAAATAAATATTTGGTGGGAAATAAAGATATTGGTACGAATAAATATTTGGTGGGAAATAAAGATATTGGTACAAATAAATATTTGGTGGGAAATAAAGATATTGGTACAAATAAATATTTGGTGGGAAATAAAGATATTGGTACGAATAAATATTTGGTGGGAAATAAAGATATTGGTACGAATAAATATTTGGTGGGAAATAAAGATATTGGTACGAATAAATATTTGGTGGGAAATAAAGATATTGGTACAAATAAATATTTGGTGGGAAATAAAGATATTGGTACGAATAAATATTTGGTGGGAAATAAAGATATTGGTACGAATAAATATTTGGTGGGAAATAAAGATATTGGTACAAATAAATATTTGGTGGGAAATAAAGATATTGGTACAAATAAATATTCTAAAGGAGTCTGTTTAATCTTTAGCAATCTACTTAAAGTACAAAACTATTTTTAACACACTCTTTGCTAATTAAACAACTGCAAAAACTGGTTCTCAGTACTCAATACAGGGTACAGTGTAATAAACAGTTTTGCACAGTATTTCCGGTTTTCAAGAAATTCCGGATTTTTGGGAGCCGGATAAGCGATCCGGTACTGTATAAATAAACTGTCAACGTAGATATATTAACATGTGACATTCGGTTACAGTTACATCATATTATATGGTAAAAGTGGCTAAGAAATAGCGCTATGATGGAAAATCGCTCTTCGGTACCGCATTTTTGCTTTTCAGAAAATTGATTTACTTATGACGTCATTCATCTGTTGTCATGACAACCGTGTTATCACAATCTAATTTCGTTGTGAGTGTTTGCAGTAGTGAGCCGATTGTTGAAGCTGGCCGCTTCATTTAACCACTAATGGTATTTTCCTGCTCGCTACCCCCATGTCTCTCTCTCTCCCTCTCTCCCTCTCTCTCTCCTTCTCTCTCTCCCTCTCTCTCTTTCTCATTCTCTCTCTCCCTCTCTCTCTCTCTCTTTCTCTCCCTCCCTCTGTCTTTCTTTCTCTCTCTCTCCCCCTCTCTCTCTCTATCTATCTATCTATCTATCTCATCTATCTATCTCTCCATCTCTTTCTCTTTCTCTTTCTTTCTCTCTCTCACTCACCGTTTCTCTCTCACTCTTTCCACATCTCTCTCTTTCTCTTTATCTATCTATCTATACATCTCTCCTTCTCTTTCTCTCTCTCCTTCTCTTTCTCTCTCTCCTTCTCTTTCTCTCTCTCCTTCTCTTTCTCTCTCCTTCCCTTTCTCTCTCTCCTTTTTCTCTCTCTCCCTCTCTCTCACTCTTTCCGCATCTCTTTCTATCTATCTATCTATCTATCTATCTATCTATCTATCTATCTATCTCTGCCTTCTCTGTCTATCTTTCTCTCTCTCTCTCTCTCTCTCTCTCTCTCTTCTCTCTCTCTCTGTTTCTATCTATCTTTTATCTTTTACTTGTTTCAGTCACTGGACTGCGGCCATGCTGGGGCACTGCCTTGAAGAGATTAATCGAACAAATCGTCCCCAGTGCTGTTCTTGGGCTTGTTTTACTCACTGGACTGCAGCCACCCAGGGGCACCGCCTTGACAGGTTTTAGTCGAAATAAATCTACCCCAAATACTTATTCCATTTATTTATTTCGTCTTTTTTTTTCTGTTAAGACTAGTACTTATTCTGTCTCTTATACCGAGCCGATTTTGCCCTAGGGACGTAAACAACGCAACACCGGTTGTCAAGCAGTTGTGATGGACAAACATAAAGACACACACACAGATATACATATACGATACGCTTCCACGCAGTTTCCATCAACCAAATTCCTTCTCAAGGCTTTGGTCTACCTAGTAGAAGACACCCAAGATGTCTTGCACTTCGATTGAACCCGAAACCACGTAATTGCAAAGCAAGCTTCTTTAACCACACAGCCATGCCTGCCTTTCCCCACCCTTTCCCTTAAGTTTTCAGTATTTTCGCCGTTGCAAAGACCCTTGTATTGTATTTTGCATCCTTGATGCCGTGTCTTCGGAAAATGCGTAAGAAATAAGATCAGAGACTTTGTTGGTGTGACGCCGTTGCGGCATTGTACAAGAGCAATCAATGTCTTTGCAAACATCACCACCAAAGAATCACTCACTCACTCCATCTCTCTTCTCTCTCTCTCTCCTCTCTCTCTCCTCTCTCTCTCTCTCTTTATATATTATATATATATATATATATTATATATATATATATGATATATAATATATATATTATATATAGATATAATGTATATATATCAACAACCCTCTCTTTCACAAACACACACACATACTCTCTTCTCTTCTCTCACTTGTGTTTATTTGTTGTATGTTTATGTTTATGTTTATCTGTATATACATGGCATGTGTAAGTTCATACACACACACACACACACACACATATATATATATATTGGCCTGCTCGCTTAGCCAGCGGGGTGGCGTCATTTGAAGGCTAAAAAAATCCGAAGCGCATTGTGACCAGCGATGCGTAGCTACATCTGATAGCCTAGTCGGTCACGATGATATACATATATATATATACATACATATTCATATATATATATATATATATACACCCACCACCCCGATTCAGAAATTTGGAACCATAGTTTCGTATTTATGAGTTCAAAACCCATATCACTGACCACTGGGCAATGTGCTCTCATGTTTGTTTGTGTGTGTGTGTGTGTGTGTGTGTGTGTGTGTGTGTGTGTATGCATGTATGTGCGTATGTGTATATCGTAATGTAAGAGTAGTAAAGTACATCGAAAAGTGTGTTATATGGGGCAAATGTTATAAATATGATCTGACATAGAACTCAGTACATACACTAGAGTAGATACATGTGCTTATTATATTCAATGACCTCCAGAGTTGACAGTCACTATTCTCTTCTTTCAATGGCGATACTTTGGCTTCGTATTTTCAATAATTTGCTGTCGTTAATACTTCATTCCATCTACATTCCATTTCTTTACGAGTTTATCAACAAGAACAGGAAAGCCTCTCAGAAATCCGAGCAAACCAATTCTATTATTCTTCTATTCTGTTATTCTTTTATCTGTTTCTGTAATTTGACTGCGGCCATGCCGGAGCACCGCCTTAAGCGGTTATAGTCGAAGAAATTGACCTAGGTCTTACTCTTTGTAAATCTAGTACTTACTGTATCGGTCAGTTTTGCCGAGCCGCTAAGTTACGGGGACGTAAAGACACCAACATCGGTTGTCAAGTGATGGTGGCGGGGGACAAACAAAGACACAAAGACACACATAGATATATACATATATATATATATATATATAATATATATATATATATATATATATATATATATATATATATATATTATGTATATAAATATATACATATATATGTACATATACATATATATATATATATATATATACATACATATATATATATATATATATATATATATATATATATATATATATATATATATACATGTTCTCCTTCTCACTTCCTTCTCATCCCCTCCCCTCTTGTACTGTCTTACATTCCTCCCCACCCACAACCAGAAACTATAAAATGATTAAAATCCCCAGCAAAGGAACTTATTTTCATTTGAAAACCCCACTAGAATGGGAGAAAGCGCTAATGAACTAAGTGATATGATATATATGTAAAAAATGTAATATATAAATAAATATCTGTAAATACAAACCATCCGATCTTCTGATTACCTCATTTATTCTACTATATATACATATATATACGAAGGGCTTCTTTTAGTTTCCGTCTACGAAATCTGTTAAGATCGGGTGCCTTCGTACTTTTTTTCTCTTCACTGGTTCTATGTTGATGGATAACGAGTACGAAATTCTGTATTAAAAATACTCAGCTTCGCAGTACGAGGAGGAAAACACATCCTCAGTGCATTCTGGGTAACTGAAAATTGTAGGCGGTCGTTGATGCGTGTCTTTGCGGTACCAGCAGAATTATCGATCGATCGCTGACCAGTGTTATCACAGATCAATCCGTGATAAGCGCAACAATACGGTTCACAATTTAGCGCACCGCGTTATTCCAGATCAGTGATAAATGGAACCAATGATAAACAAGGCTACATGTACCTAAATAACTGCGTGCAGATACAGACACATCCTTGGTCATCCCACAGCTGTAAAGAGTTGCACCGGCACTGGCGCATATTTTCGGCTGAGTAAACTGTAGCAATGTGAATGAAGTACCTTGCTCAAGGACACAAGCTGCCGCATGGCAAGTCGTGGCGAGCTGGCCCGGGGGGCGAGCTGGCCCGGGGGGCGAGCTGGCCCGGGGGGCGGGCAGGTTATAGTCTTTCTTTGTCTTCTTATTTGGATTCATGTGTGTGCGTGTGTGTGTGTGTGTGGGTGTGTGTGTGTTGTGTTGTGTGTGTGTGTGTGTGTGGTGTGGTGTGGTGTACGTGTGTGTGTGTGTGTGTGTGTACGTGTGTGTGTGTACGTGGGTGCGTGTGTGGTGTGTGTGTGTTTTGTTGTGTTGTGTGTGTGTTTTTTTGTGGTGTGTGTGGTGTGTGTGGTGTGTGTGTACGCGTGGTGTGGGTGTGTACGCGTGTGTGTGTGTGTGGGTTGTGTGGGTGTTGTACGTGTGTGTGCGTGTGTGGTGGTGTGTGTGTGTGTGTACGTGTGTGTGTGTTACGTTGTGTGGTGTGTGTACGTGTGTGGTGTGTGTACGTGTGTGTGTGTGTGTGTACGTGTGTGTGTGTGTGTGTGTGTTTTTGTTGGTGTGTGTGGTGTTACGTGTGTGTGTGTGGTGTGTGTGTGTGTTGTGTGTGTGTGTGTTGTGTGTGTGTGTGTGTTGTGTGTGTGTGTGTGTGTTGTGTGTGGTGGTACGTGTGTGTGTGTGTACGCGTGTGTGTGGTGTGTGTGTTCATGCATATATACATACGTACTCTTTTCAGATTACAAGTTCAGGATTATACCTGTAATTATTGGGGCCCGGGATATGTAACACACTGCCTAAATACCAGTCTTGAGAAAATAGGCTTCTCAAAACCAGAAAGGAGAAAGCTAATTCGAAGACTACAGATCCAATCCATCACTGGAACTGTAAAAATCTGTAAAACTTTCCAGAAGTTTATCATTTAAGTATATACATACATGTCTAGACACGCAACTATATGCATGAGAAGATATGCATAAAATGAACCTGCACGTGCACTGACTCCAGCTGCACATGTACAAACATATATGCAAAAATGCCTGGCTGGTACTGACATTCAAATGAAGGAGGCTTGGGTCTGGGCTAGAAACCGGCTCTTTCTCTACTGGAAAAAATCTTGAAATAAAACTAAATGATGGCATACATACATATTACACTTAGGTATAACGATGCTAATAACGGTAGGCGAGTTCCCCAAAAACATACACTTCATTGGAAAGCCTCCGAGGTAGCTATAAGCACTCAGAGCTCAGAGCATTGCTTCTAGTAGCAGAAACAGCTGTAAGTCAGTGAAGTTGATTACGTAATCTTTGTTCCAATGCCAATCCATTAAGAAAGAAAAAAAGAAAGAAAGAAAGAAAGAAAGAAAGAAAGAAAGAAAGAAAGATAGATAGATAGATAGATAGATAGATAGATAGATAGATAGATAGATAGATACATACATACCATACATACATACATACATACATACATACATACATAGAACAAATGACCGAATAAGCAAGACTCAGTGTATCTCGCGAACTCCAGAGTACGGCTGAACCGACTGCGGCTGAATTTATGTGAAAGCGTGAGACAAGGTTGTATGTATGTGTGCGAGTGCGCTCGCGTGTGTGTATGTGTGTGTGTGTGTGTGTGTGTCTCACGAAACTACCGAACCTTGAGTCACTCTGTTGCTTCTGCTAAATATTAAGAAAACTAGATGTATGTATGTGTGTATATGTGTATGTGTAATATCGACGTATTCTTACGCTCACGCACACACAACAAATACACACACACACACAACAAACGCACACACACAACAAACACGCACACACACACACACACAACAAGCACACACACACACACTTGCAGCATTGAGTAGAATCGATAACATGAATGGCGAAAGAAGTCCGTACGGTTTTAACGGTACAGAAACACGTAGCATAAACCGTGAAGCTACTGACGTCACGTGAATGTGCTGAAATCGTAAATACAATACTGCTGACGTCAGTCTGAAATCTGATTCTTAGTCCCTATAGCAACGTTTTACACGCACGCACTACACACGCACACACACACACACACAAACACACACACACACACATTTTCAACACCCACAAATACATATGTACGCACCTATGTATGTATATCTATGTACATGTATATTTTTAGGTATATGTAATGTATTTATATGTACATATATATATATATAATGTGTGTGTACATATATATATATGTAAATATACGTATGTATTTATGGTTGTGTGTGTGTGTGTGTATGTTGGTGTATATGTGTTATGTATGTGTGTATATCTGTGTGTGTGTGTTACGTGGTGCACTGTACGCATTGGTGTGCTGACGTCATACTGGCCGTGTGTACATATTGATTTTGTCATTATGCTGATGTAGTTGAGAAAATTTCAGCAGTCTCCCAGTGTGCGTTTATGTATGCAAGTGTGTGTGTGCGTGAGTACGTACATGCGTCCGTGTACTTCTGTGTGTGTGTGAATGTGTGTGTGAGTGTGTGGGTAAGAGAGGGAGTGTGAGAGATAGAGATAGAGTGTGTGTATATGAATGCATGTGTGTATTTTCGTATAAGCATTTCTGCTGGCTCGACTCGGTTCGGCTCGGCTTGACTTGGCTTTCACTCACAACTACAACAACAACCACAACCACGACCACCACCACGGCGGCGGCGGCAGCGGGTATGTGCACTCGATGAGACGGCGGTGTTTTACTGTCTGCACTCTGGCATTGATCCCCACTGAAGCTACTCGGCAGATCTGAGCTGGCGACGGGTGGGCGGCGGGCGGCGGGTGGCGGACGAGTGGCGGGTGGCGGGTGGCAGCATACCACCGCTGCACAGAAATACAACTGGCAACAGGTGGCAAATTATTATAACGATGATGATAAACGCATCTTTTGCATCTCACTGACTGTTTATTTACCTTTCTCCCTGCATCCATTGCCCCTTCTCTTTCCCTCTCACTTTTCCTCTCTCTCACTCTCTCTCTCACTCTCTCTCTCTCTTTTATATACATACATACAATACAGAAATATATATATATATATATATATATATATATATTAATATATATATATATATATATAGACATACATATATATTCCTGCCTCTCTCGTGAACTACCCCTCTCTGTCTCTCTCTCTCTCTCTCTCTCTCTCTCTCTCTCTCTCTCATATATATTATATATATATATATATATATATATAGATATATATGCATGTATGTATATATCTCACTGCATCTGTATCGCCTGGCTACATATAATGCATGTATATACATACATATATATATATATATATATATATATATATATATATAGATATATATATATATGTCATTCACTCTCTCTCTCTCTCGAGGTCCTTTTTTTTTGAACACTTTTTCTTTCTTTCTCTGTCACTCTCTCTCCCTCTCTCCTCTCTTTCGCTCTCCCTCTCCCCTTCTCTCTTTCTCTCTTCGTCTCTCTAGCTTCCCGTCAACACCACCACCACCACCACCCACCATCGGCCTCGTGTCCTAGCCACCACCGCCGCCCCACAATTCATCATTGCTGCCATAAC
>NC_043020.1:29476281-29478781 GCF_006345805.1 Octopus sinensis
ATTACACTGACCCAGTTCTCGGCTGGTTTCTTTTTGTTATTAGAAAAGACTAACACCAGAACAACAGGATGAGTAAAGGATAATTGCCAACAAAGGTGTGCTAACCACATTTGCCACCTTTAGAGATAAGAAGAGAGAGAAAACATCAGCAGATTTAATGAAAGAGAACACAGTCTACATAATTGAGAACAAGAAAGAAGGAACAAAAGGATGCTCACTGTGTGCCGCAGAGAAGACTTCTATACTGCAATCTACAAAAGCATCTAAAGACTATTTGAACTCCATCTGAGAATGGTTCAGCACTCACAGACATTTCTCCAAGATTTTGTCAAAGCTCCAGAATTACTTAAATCTTCCTCGCTGATCCTTTGTTCTGTTCCTCCTTCTTAGGATTCTAAATATTTTTTTTAACTTACAACAAAACACTTTTATATTATAATTAAGATTTAATTAAAACTTACATATTTATTTTTAATTTACATTGTGGAGTATTTTAATTTTGAATTGCATTTGTCCTACCTTAATTTTTTCATCTTTTACAAAATTAAATTCCACTTGAAAAGTTATATGCAGTAATTTCACTTTTTTAATTATTATTTTAATAGACTATCTCTCACTAAGAACTTCATATTCTTAGTTCTAAACTTATACACCACTTACAAGGAAAACTACCATTTTAAGAAATCCAGAAGTTATTTTCCTTGTTGGGTTTGTGCATATGGCGCAAGAGGCCATCACTTTTAGTAATGTCAACATATAAGTAATCTATGTAGCACTTGAAAAACCCACAATGGTGAAACTGTACACTAATGGACGAGTGACAAACTTATTATAAGATTTCTGCACGGTTTCTGTCTACTAATATCTCTCTCAAGGAACTTGTCATTCTAATACTACAACAACAGTTACTCCACAACAGAATCAAACACTGAATTGTGTTTGGGAAGTAAATTCTCAACCACACAGCATCTATGTTTCATTAGTTAACAAAAAAGTTCTTAATTGTCATTTACTTTTCAAGAAATCAATACTAAAGATCTTTAATTATCCACTCCACAACCACATCACTCATATCATTTACTCACCTCCAAAATATAAACATGTGGCTTTCGTTCCAACTTTTCTCTCAAGGCACTTACACTCTGTCCTGTATGTACACTGACATTACACATCCAGTGGAGCATACTGGCTTCCTTCCTTGCGAGCTTACGCATGTCCTCAGCAGTCACGGCCCATGTTTCACTTCCATGTAGCATGGTTGTTTGTACACATACGTCATACAGTCTACCTTTTACTCTGAGCGAGAGGCCCTTTGTCACCAGCAGAGGTAAGAGCTCTCTGAACTTTGCCCAGGCTATTCTTATTCTAGCAGCTACATTTTCAGAGCATCCTCCCCCACTACTGACTTGGTCACCTAGGTAATGGAAACTACTTATAGTTTTTCTCCCTGGAATGTGGCAGAAGCTGTTCTCTGCACATTTTCAGTGTTTATTGCTCCTGAGCATCTGCCACATACAAAAACTATCTTCCCAGTTAGCCTTCTTTGATATTACTGCACCCCTTATGTGTCTATAGTTTACACTGGGTACATCTTATAGAGTTTCTACCTGCTCTTATCTACAGATCGAGCAGGGCCATCTACCTTCCTACTTATTAGAATTTTGGTTTTAGCTAGGTTGACTCAAAGGCCCTTCGATTCTAATCCTTGCTTCCACACCTGAAACTTCTCCAGTTCTGATAGTGACTTAGCAATTAGAGCAAGGTCATCAGCATAGAGGAGCTCCCAGGGACATCCTGTCTTGAATTCCTCTGTTATTGCCTGGAGAACTATGATAAACAGGAGGAGGTTGAGGACTGAACTTTGGTGGACCCCTACCTCTACCCGGAATTCTTCACTGTACTCGTTGCCAACCCTCACCTTACTAACGGCGTCTCTGTACATGGCTTGCACAGCTCTCACTAACCATTCATCTATCCCTAGTTTCCTCATTGACCACCAGATAAGGGATCGGGGGACCCTGTCAAAAGCTTTCTCCATGTCAACGAAAGCCAGGTACAGAGGTTTATCTTTGGCTAGGTATTTCTCCTGCAGCTGTCTTACCAGGAATATATATATATATATATATATATATCAGGTACACACAAACACACACAATCAGCCCCTTAGATGAGCTCTGTCTATTTCTAGCAAGAAGGACCATAGGTACATCAGTAGAGGTATGTTCTTCCCAGTCCCATACTGGGTCGATAGATAAAGCCAGGTGTGGTCCCAGGAATTTTTCAAAAGGAGGGCACAAACTCAGAAGGGAATTCAATTCCAGGAGAAAAGAGCATAACATTATTTAGAAGGGAACACTTCTTTTCCCTAGGTGGTCACATGCCCCTCAGGCTCTCCCTTGGGTCCACCTCTGAAAGTATCAGCCCAATGCCAATATTGTACGCCCCTCCCCCCTCTCTCTCTCTCTTGCTCTGCCTTTGAGCATCTGGCACCGAAGTGAAA
>NC_043020.1:29483781-29543781 GCF_006345805.1 Octopus sinensis
GTCCGATCTGGCTGGTTTGAACATAAAACAATATTTGGGCTAGTTATGGCTGGTTCAAATGCCAGAAGGTTAAATCGAATCCGGTGCTTGACTGGGTCTTTCTTTAATCAAAATTCCCCATGGCAAGATTTGAACACAGAACATAAGGAAATGAAATGAAATAATACAAGGCATTTTGCTTGATACCCTAATGGTTCTGCCATTTCACCAGACCAACAACAGCAACAATAACAACTTCAACAATAATAAATAATATTAAAAACAGTAGGTTTAACAGCAGCACATGAGCAGAAATGGTAACTTATGGAAGTTAAAGCAAATTTAGGAATAACTTGAAAACTCTCTCAATGCTAAAGGATCTCAGAGCAAGGTGCCAATGAGAAATTTAGCTCACAAGACTACAAAGCCAAGATTATAAATGTCAAAACCCAAAAGAGAAAAAGAAACAAGAAATTATATTATCTTTAAGTTACTGTCTAGTTTTTAACCCTTTCACAGTGAAATAAAATTTCATTGTTATTCCGGGAATAATGTTAATATCTACCAAAAAAAAAAATAGTAATATTTTCTGCAAATTATGGCTCAATAAAGTTGATGTGTGTTAACAGAAAATAGTTCCAACCATGACATTCCTCAACAAAAGATCAATTTGTATACAAAACTGTTTTTCACAGTTAAGGGAAATGAAATGTGGATATATTTTTGATTTCCACAGGAAAAGGATTAAAAAAACTTTCAAGATCTTGATGGGAAATTGTTTAAATAAATGATTAAAAAATTCTATTGATTTACCTGAATTCTTAAATCTATTCTTTCTTAATAAAAAAAATGAACTGAAAAAATTAAAAAGAAATAATATTTTAAATTAATCACACCAGAATGGCTTGCCTGTAACAACATGTTTCTCCAAACACCTAGATTATTTTCTTTCTTATATTTGGAAAAGGGAATCTTTCCCGAAATATTATAAAAACATTAAATATTATAGGTCATTAAAGTAATACAATATCTTCTTTTTGTTATGCATTTATTAACATTCCCTTATATATTTTAACTTCTCAACTGCATTTCCCAAAATCTTTTTTTTTTAAATAAATCTTTAAAACATGTCAATGCTTCAAGTCACAATAATTTTAAAATAGCTTTGTCGTCTTATTTCTTTTTTGATATTTTTATTTAGAAAGTTTTAAAATATGCGAAGTATTTCAATAATTTAAACTGTGAAAGAAGCTCAAGCACAGCTCTATGAGTAAGAAGTTTGCTTTGCTACTCCCTGGTTTTGAGTTCAGTCCCACTGCATGGCACTTTGGGCAAGCATCTGCTACTACATCCCTAGACTGACCAATACCTTGTGAATTTGGTAGATGGAAAACCCATCGTGTGTGTGTGTGTGTGTGTTTACGTTTGTCCCCCATTTACCGCTTGACAACCAGTGTTGGTTTGTTTCTGTTCATACACCCTTATAGCTTAGTGATTCAGCAAAGAGAGAACTATAAAATAAGTACTAGACTTAAAAAATAAGTACCAGGATGGATTTGTGCCACCCTTCAACCGTCCAAGGTGGTACCCCCGTGTGCCTGAATGACTGAAACAAGTTAAAGATAAAAGATGAAGATAGAGAAATGGTTTCCTGACCAGAAAAGAATGCAACAAGTCTTCAAGTCTTTCAGGCTTTATCAAAAAAGCAATTGTGAAATGTAGGAAGCAGACTCTTTTCTGACTCAACCTACAACATTAATTAGAATACAACTTAACCCTTTCATGACCAACCCAGCTGAAACCGGTCCTGGCTCTGTTAGTACAAATGTCATGTTTTCATAAGTTTTGAGTTAAAATCTTCCACCAAACCTTAGTCACAATTTATGTTCCTAACACTAGCTTAATGATAACTAAGTTATTTTACTAAATTCTTTGTTATATTTAAAATTAATTGAAAGAAACACAGAGCATCTCAACAGAAATATGGTAACAAAAGGGTTAAAGTCCCTGCAATGATACGGCAGGAATAATTCTAGCAGCTCCAGTTTTACTTTAGAATTGCTAAATCAGATATTCCCTGCAGATTTTAGAAATACCGAAATACGAGGAATAGGGAATATTAAGCATAAGCTTTGATTAAGTTTTATATCAAACGATAAGTTTGAGTTCAGAGGAAAGAATTCCATTTACGACTGCACAACTGTTTCTGATACAAAATCATAGATCAATTCAGACAATAAATTTCAGATATAAAATGTAGGCCTCTCGTGGGATTAAGAGTTTTAACTATTTTCCTACTAATCCACCTGAGACTGTTCCTGGCCTCATGATACAAATTTCTTGGTTTAAGGTAATCCAAATTAAAACTTTCTTATTCATTTATGTTCCAAACACTAATTTGATAATGACAAAAGTTTAATTAAATTCTTTATTATTTTAAAATGTAATTGAAAAAGAGAAAGGAAAGTTCAACAGAAATGTGGTAACGAAGGAGTTTAATGATACAAAATATCATTATTTTTAACAGCATAAATTGTTATAAAACAAAAGAGTTTAAAAAAATACAGTTAAACAGATTAATTCATTTTAAATGCTTTTTCTAGAAGAAAAGTTATTGATTGTGAAAGCCAATCTCCCTGGATCAAAATTGTCCCCAAGAAAATCTTCAAAACATTCTGTTGCCCACTTTTAAGGAAATGCAAGGAATGAATCAAGAATGAATTATTGTTTTCTATCCTAATCTCTTAAAAGATGTGATGGATTATCAAACGGATTAAATGTTTAGGATTGTCATGAATTTGAGTGTACCCAACAGTATTTATGTCTTGATAATTGCAAATGCTTACTTAGCCCATGTGATGCAGCGAGCAATAGGGAAAACCGAAGCTCTGAAGAGGAATAAGCGAAAGGAGAAACTCAAGCTTAGATTGAAAATGAAATAATTTCTTAAATAACTATTTTAGACATTTCTTTTTGACCTTTTATTTTATAAATCACGCATTTTGCAAAGTGAACAATAGCACTGATGTCTATAGGTTTCTAATGAGCCAATCATTGTTTCACTGCATTTACAAAGACAAGAATGACAAGGGAGAGCCTGAGGAACTTGGGTGGAACAAATACCATGGAGTAATTTTTTTGACTGAATCATCAATTTCTGAGCAGTTTCATACTAACATGCAATTTTCTAGACCCAAGGGAAAACGATCACACAATATCAATGTATGGTGTACCATAAGCAACAAAACCAACATAAACCAAGAAACCAAGAGCCCCACATGGATGCATGTAGTAATACATGTAGTACATACATACATGTATCTGAAGGCATGTGGCCTAGCAGTTGGGGCATTGAACAATCACTTCTGCAATAACTTCAACATTTGACATGTGGCACATGGTGCACCTTTTAATTTGATGGAGGGGAGTGGATGAGCTAATGTACCACATGAGCATTTGATCACTGTAAACACATCATCTGTGCAAGCTGTTCAATAAGAAGTTGCAGAACCCTCATCTCTCATTTACAACAGGAGTGTCCACCAAATATATATATATATATATATATATATATATATATATAATGTATGTATGTGCATAAATAGAGGACGAAGCGAGGAGCCAGTGTTCTAGCTTCACTCATGGGGCACTTGTCTACCCTGTCAGTCCATATCTGCTTTTAATACCCACATTCACAATTAGCGACAACTAAACTTTTCTATAGGGCTTTGTACTGCAGCTAGCTGCTTAAGGTAATTTATATACATACATACATATATATATGAATAAATATATATATAGATAGATATATATCTATATCTATAGAAATATATGTGTATATATATAATATATATATATATATATATATATTATATATATATATATATGCATACACACACATATATATATATATAATATATATATGCATACACACACATATACATATATATACACACATACACACAGTGAATTGAGTAAAATGTTAAAGTTAAGCATTGCTGAAACTTAATGGCACAGATGTACAAAATGTGTCAAAGTAATTATAAGCAGCCTAATGATTATGGATTAGCCATTCACATAGACATCCACACACTGTTTCCATCTACCAAATTTCACTCTCAATGGCATCAGTCAACTCAGTGCTATGGTAGAAGATACTTGCTCAAGGTACCATGCATCCAACCCAGAACCTGTCTGATAGGGAGACAGACTTCCAAGCCACACACCTATGTCTTTGTCGATTTACCAATATGATTAAAAAATAAATTTTGCATTGCATATTTATTTCCAAGTTGTTAGATTTTATTTAAAGATTTGATATATTTAAATAATGTTTTTTTAAATATTCATCAGATCTATGAACAGAATCTGATAGAGAGATAATTTTGTAACTCCCACACAGATATGAGATGGGTTTAAAAAAAAACAATAGCAAAAGAAAATTTTTTTTTAAATTATTTCAGCATTTTCATTGTTATTATCCCAAGCCATTCCAAAGGTGTGAGACATTTTGGCACAGCCCTCTTGGTGCTACTTATTTGGCATGGCTGATACGACGCCAAATAGAAATCTGGCACTTTAATGCTTCTTGTTCTAATATTTCTCTCTTTCCCTTTCCCTTTCTCTCTGTTTATATAAAAGGTAACACCCAACACCAGGTAGGCCCATGGCCTGTCAGCCGAGAAGTTCTCGTCCATCCCAAGGCCTTCTGTTTGTTTTGTCAGCAGGTCCACCATTCATCGCTGGATTGCCAGGCCTGTCACAGCTTCACCATATTACTCATTTCATATCAGCTGACTGGAGCAGGGCAACGTGAAATGAAGTGTCTTGCTCAAGAACACAATTCATCGCCCAGTCTAGGAATTGAACCTATAATTTTACAATTATGAGTGCAACATTGCAACCACCAGGCCACATGCCTCTACCTGTGTTTATGTGTATGTAATCACATTTCTCTACACACGTAGGAAGAGAAATAAAGTGTTTATATCAACCATTCCCAATCAATAAATTGTAATGTCTGTCTGTCTGTCTTTCTATCATTATCTTCCTATCTGCACACGTGTGCCTGTATGTGTGTGTGTGGGTGTGCATGTGTGTTCCCTTCTAGTGCCAAAAAGTACTACCACCAAAACATACTAAGCGTCCAGCCAGTGATGCCAAGTTGTCAGCATCCAAAACACACCTGTGCCAAAACCACCTTGTTCCGCCATTCCCCGACGCTACTGTTAAACGAAGATCCAATGAATTTCTATTAAAATTTTGCAATAACAACAAATTGGTGCAACGAAATTTGTGTAAAGTTTAAAACAAGCTGAGTTTGCTGCAGCATGGCAAAACGGAAGTGTTTGGTTAGTCAACGTCGTATGAAAATAAAATCTTCCACCAACACCAACCCGGAAGAAGCCAATGGTTGACTCTTTCGATACTCACCTTCTAAGCTTAAAAAATTTTGAGAATCTGATAAGAGGGAGGGGGGAGTTTTTATAAGAAAAAGGGAAAAAAATAGTTTATACAAACACAAGCATTTATACATCTCCATATATATATATACATATATATACACATATATAGATAGAGAGATAGATAGATAAATATATATAAATAATATATACATACATACATACATGTATACATATATATATATAAATAATATATACATACATACATACATGTATACATATATATATATAAAGAGATAAATATATATAAATAATACATGTATACATATATATATACATATAGATAGATAAATATATATAAATAATATATATATATATATATACACATACATACATGTATACATATATATGTGTGTGTATATAATATATGTATGATTCTCTCTCTCTCTCTCTCTACATATATATATATATATATATATATATATATATATATATAGATAGATAGATAGATAGATAGATAGATAGATAGATAGATATAATATATATAAACATATATGTTTCTAAGTTTGCATACACATATTCATATACATTCATAGATATATAGATATATCTTTATTAGCTTATATATACCTACACACATCATATATATATATAAACACACACACACACACACACACATGTTCACACACACACAAGCACAGGTATACACAAACACACACAGACCTACACATACACTCATGACATTCTTTGTGAATAAATATAATTTTATATAAAATAAAAAAAGAAACAGGAACGCAGGTGATTTGTCTAAACGGAGGGAATAAATTGGAAAAAGATATTAATGATTTTAAAGTTGAACATGGAAGTGAGCTATTGTGGGTCTCCCACAGTGTCTGCCAGTCCTACTAGATAACCCTTTAACTGAGAGTCATATTCAGTGCTGTCTGGCTTTTCGGTAAGAACCCATGTGTCATCAGCGCCTTGGACATTGGCACGACATACTGGACAAGTTCTGTGCAAAATATTCCTGCAAAAAGAAAGAAAACAAACAAATTTAATGTCTCAGTCTGTGAAGTTAAAAAATGATTGAAGGATGATGGAACAAGAATTTATTTGGTATGAAGCATGTCGTATGATTGCTTCCAACTCGGATTAGTTTGTCTACAAGACTAACAGCAGAAGCACATATCTCTCTCTCACACACACAAAATCATCATCATCATCATTCCTCCATGTGTTTTTCCATGTTCACATGGATTAGCACACAAATGATTTATACGTAAAGCGCACTGCTAACACACTAGAACGCAGTATTGCCTAATAAATACGTTTAATATACTTTATAGCAGTGGTTCCCAAGGTGGGTGGTACCGCCCCCTGGGGTGAGGGTGAAAAGATCCAGTGGGGGCATTGAAGGAAAATGGGGCAATAATGGGGTAACCAAAACGGGGTAATGGATGTAAAAAAAACAAACAAACAAAATAAAGGGTTAATTAAGTTGAGTTGTATTTGTGAAATACTGTTGTTTTGAACTTGCTGCAGAAAAATGGTTTATGTCTGTGATGGTGAGTGGTGGGGGCTCTAGGAACATGGCCTTAGAACCAAGGGGGTGGAAGCCTGAGAAAGTTTGGAACCGCTGCTTTATAGTATATTATGGTTGCATAACGAAATACCACCTGCCTACAAGTCATTAGTACAATACGTAAACTCTCATGAGGTGCAACCCACATGGCCAAGTCCTATCCAGAGTTTTCTAATCTCACCTCAATTCATATTGGAAACCATTCTCCAGCCTTCAGTGCAGTAACAACAACAACAACATCAATGGCAACAGTAAAGAGCAGTCACTAAATACCTCAGTGGCATTTTGTACACTGCGTGGTCAGTCCACATCACTCTGTAAGGAGCACACGGCCAGTTTCCTGGTTTCTTTGGTGCACATATTTTTGTCTCCCCTGGATAGGATGCTAGTCCATTGTAGGCTTACTCACTTCGGCAAGCTGAGTGAACTGGAGCAATGTGAAATGAAGTGTTTTACCCAAGGACACAACACATCGCCTGGTCCAGGAACTGAAACCACAATCTGTCAATCGTGAGTCCAACACCCTAACCACTACGCCACGTTACGGATGCTCAACCAATTCTACTTAACAGTAATGCAGGAAAGTCTTGGAACTTACCAGGAGTCAATGCAAATTTCACAAAAGCAATGCATACAAGGGAGGATTATTTCAGACTTCCTTTCCATGCAAATGCAACATTCTTCATCTTCTTTATCGGACGAAGTCCCAATCTGTTCGACCCTGAAACAAAAATATACATCATCATCATCAACATCATTTAACGTCCGTTGTCCATGCTGGCATGGGTTGGACGGCTGGATGTCCTTCCTAACACCAACCACTCTGGGAATGTAATGGGTGCTTTTACATGTCACCGGCACAGGTGCCATTTGTATGACAGTGGTATCTGCCATGACTGATTTTACTCAGCTGTAACATATATGTTATATATATATATATTATATATATATATATATATATATACGTCATTAGAGTGTGACCATGCCAAAGCACCACCTTGAGGAATATTTAGTTGAAAGAATCGACCCCAATACGTTTTTTTAAAGCCTGATACTTATTCCATCGGTCTCTTTTGCCAAACTGCTAAGTTACAGGGATGTAAACACACCAACATCAGTTGCCAAGCAGAGATAAGGGACAAACACAGGCACAAAGATACACACATATATGATGGGCTTCTTTCAGTTTTCATCTACCAAATTCACTAACAAGGCCTTGGTCGGCTCAAGGCTATAGTAGAAGATATTTGTCCAAGATGTCACGCAGGGGGACTGAACCCAGAACCATGTGATTGGGAAAAAAGAACCGTGTAATCCTCTCTTGTCAACTTGAGCATGTTTTCTATGGTTGGATGTCCCTCCTAACATCAACCAGTTTGCAGAGTGTATTGGGGACATATTGTGTGGAACCAGGGCTCGTAAGGTCACCAAGTAACTTGCAAAACAGAGGTTATTGAAGCAGGTTTTCTATGGCCAGGTGCCCCTCCTGTGGCCAATCATTGCCTCTTTCCAAGCGAGGTAATGATTCTTGATGGCCAGACATTTTCTCACAGAATATTGGAAATGGCACTGCTTGTATGACAGTGGAAACTATTTACAGCTATCATGAAATGTCAAGACAGGGAGACACAAACATACACACACCTACACTCAAACACACAGACACATTACACACACACACATGCACATATATATATATAAATATACACATAGCTATATACATATGTATACATATGTGTATATAACGGGAAGGTTTACGAAAATAAACAAAAGATGAAGGCAGATAGAGTACAAACAAACAATTGTATTAGTATGGCGCTCAGGAATAGAAATAGAACAAGTCTTTTACGTTTCAAGCCTATGCTCTTCGACAGAATGATACACAGAAAAGAAACAAGGAGAGAAAAAGAATGCATGTAGGAGTTAACGGTCCAACATGGCGTTCTGATATATATATATATATATATATATATAAGTATATAAGAGTGTATGTGTGTGTGTGTATTTTTATAAATATGTATGTGTGTCTGCATAGCAGGAAAGAGAGAGAGAGAGAGAGAATGAAAATATAAACCTAATGAGGAGGGGGAGATAATTTGAAGAAATTTATTGCAATTGAGTGATTTTGGTGTCTTATAGAAGGAAACCCCTACTTTGAGATTATTCAACAACATCAAGTGAAGACCCTTGTCTTAAGTTAATACTTACTCTTTAAAAAGTAGGGAGGCTGAGCATGTCCCACTTGACGCAGAGTCCCCACTCTGGTCATTCAGGTTCATGCTGGCTATTTGCTCCGTGATTTCCTTGTAGAGCAACACATACTCCCTCAGGTTCAGGAGACGGGAAGATTCAACTTTCATTGTACGAGTATTGATCTGAAAGGAGAAAGAGGAGAACGGTGTTTGGGCTTCTTTGTTTTGTTTTTTAAATACTTAATCAGAGAAAGGAGAGCAGAAGTGGCCATCCGTTACCTGGTGTAATCCCTCATTGTACAGGGGAGAGAGAGAGAAGAGGGAGAGAGAGAGAAAAAAAGTTTGTTTTCCATGTTTTTGTTTTCCCTGTTCTCGTTTTACATGTTGTTCACATTTTCTTCGATGTCCTGTACCCATATATGCATGTATATATACTACATATATATGTAGGTATGTAAATATATGTATGTATATATGCATATATATATATGCATATATATATATATTATTATATGATCGAATGCCACACATCCATTTTCAAGAAAGTTTTATATATATGTGTGTGTGTGTGTGTTTGTATATGTGTATGCACACACACACACACACACACACACACACACATATATATATATATCAAAATAAGCAACAGCATATCAAGTAGTAATACAGTACGACCGTTTCAAGTGGCCCCATTTAATTGAAGAGTGCAATCATATAATGGTTAATGTTATGATTGCATTGTTCAATTAAATGGAACCACTTCAAACAATCATACTGCATCACTTCTTGATATCCTGTCGCTTATTTTCACTTTATTCACCATACTTCAAGCTGTGCAGATAATCCCAGACTGACTTGGTACTTCAACTTAAGTACCTAGTTCAAATGAATCTCAATTATATATATTTATATATATATATATATATATATAATTGAGATTCATTTGAATTAGGTACATATATGTATGTATGTATATATATATATATATATATATATATATATATATATATATATATATACACATACATATGTTCCATATTATAACCATGCTCTAAAATTAAGTGGTTTCAAAATGGCTTCAAAGATAAAATATTTTATATCCCCGATACAAAACTCAAAACTAAAATTGGCCAATATCTTCAGAAGAACCAACCTACAATCTAATACTATGGTATCTAATACTAGATAAACCAATTAGATATTAAAAAAAAAAAATAATGCCCAAATAAATAATGTTTCATTTAGGAATTTCCATAAGTATTAATCGTATAACTCCGACCAACTTAAGGAAACCAAATATTCAAAAATCTAGGAAACAGAAAATAACATGGTTTGCCCTGCCCTTCTCTCTTTAGGTTAGATCATAATTGAAATTATGGTAACGTTTTTGACCAGCAGGATGGACATTTCTTCACCAATGGACTTCAAGCATTCATCATCATCATCGTTCAACTGTGGTCGAGACAATGGAATTTACCTTGCTATGCCAGACTTCACGGTCCATCATAGCATTACGGAGGTCCTTTTGCTGGATGCCTGTATCCCTGGAGATTACATCAGGGTAGGAGAGTGTGCGCCCTCTGGTATTGCGAGTAGATGGCTTCCAGGGGAGGAGAGTAGAAATTGCCTCTTTTTCAGCTCTACAACAATGTCCAGCAAACTGGACTCTCCTACCTTTCACAAGAGATGACACAGGTGGTAGTTTCTCATATATTTGCATTTTGGTTGAATGGCGCCTCCATGAGAGATGTTGTTCAAGCACTGCAACAACGGTGGAAGAAGCATGTGGGCCACAAATGGGGAACTATGCTGGAAACTAAACCTCATTTTGTCACATTCCATGAGAGTATCTTAGTTGGCCTATGAACATTCCAGGAGACCCTTGTTAAGATAAGCACACACACACACACTGAATTAGGAATTATATTTGCTTTCTTACCTTCTGACATCGAATGCGTACTGTGCCCTTCCATAAGAGTGTGTCGTCGGTTCCGATGCAGACAGAAAAACGCAACTGTTTACCTTTGCGATCAGCAAACCCAGCAGTACTGTAAAGAGAAAAAACTTCAGATGAAAACCATTGATTTAGTTATTATTTTTAGCTCTAGATCAATCCTCATGAGGCAGACCAATGAATTCAAAGCCATTCCGGACATGACTATCCTAGATATTTATATTCCCATGTCTGTCAGGGACTACATTAACCATTGTGTTCTTTAGGATGTCAGGATGTGATTTGAGTGTGATTTGGTTGATATTTCTAGGTAAATCAGCCGGCTGTATAAAGGCTTCCCTCTTTGGCTTGTGTGGCTGTTGTTGTTTAGACCGACCCATGTTAGGCCTCATCAAGAAGATTTATAAACTGTACTGAATTCAAAATGGTAACCAAAGTTACTGTTGAAAAGACAGTGGATAATCTTGTAGACTTTTACCAAGTCAGTTGCAAGATGGTGAACCTTTAGTATGTCGAAGCCCAGAGAAGCAATCCATTCCAGATATGGTAAGTTACTGAGAGAGGGCAGTCATCCGGTTGCATGTCTCTGGACCACTTCCAGCAGGTCAATATTCTGGACTAGATGGAGGTTGCAGACTACAGATGCAAACTGTAAGTGTGGATGTATCAAAACAAATTCAAACAGTATTTGATTAGAGTACCCACAAGTACCCCATTTGGCCAACAGAAAAGAAAAACAAAGCATTCAACCTATAAATATATCTATTTCTTTATTGCCCACAAGGGGCTAAACACAGATGGGACAAACATGGACAGACAGACGGATTAAGTCGATTACATCGACCACAGTGCATAACTGGTACTTAATTTATCGACCCTGAAAGGATGAAAGGCAAAGTCGACCTCGGCAGAATTTGAACTCAGAACGTAGTGGCAGACGAAATACCACTAGGTATTTCACCCGGCATGCTAAAGTTTCTGCCAGCTCGCCGCCTTATATATAAATATACCAGTTCTTCCTCGGCCTCGGGTCTCTCCACAAGTTGTAACCTGCAAAGAGCACAAACACTGCACTTTGCATCATCCATAGACTGCATACTGATCACCTGTTGCACATCCAAACAAAAATATCCCATAAGACTACCTGCACATGCAAGAAGTGCAATTTGTGATTGCAGCAAGCTCCATATCTCACAGTTCCCACATGCACGACTGCACCTGAACAGACGCAAGCAAGGCAATGCCTCAAAATGCTTTCCCTTGCATTCAGCCAAGTACACTGGACAGTAAAAAGGGTGCAACATGTCCTTAATGTCACGACTTAGTGGTAAATGTATTCAATTCTAGGAGGTGTTTTGTGTCCTTAATTGACTGAATTTCATGTTGCTCCAGTCTAGGTAGCTGGCAAAAATAGGTTCTACCTGGAATCCAAATGGGTTAGCTTTGTCACATTTGTGTACCTTGCTGAATCTCCCTGAGAACTATGTTAAGGGATTATGTGTCTGTGGAGCGCTCAGCCACTTGCACATTAATTTCACAAGCAGGCTGTTCTGTTGATCGGATCAACTGGAACCCTCGTCGTCATAACAGACAGGGTACCAGTTATTATTTTTTTTGCCTAACGCATGTCAGTATATGCAGTACCAGGCTAAACTAGGAAATGATATGAAATATTTGGAGCAATAAATCGATGGATTGCATCTAGCCATTCAGCCAACAGCCTCAGGGCTTTAGGACTGTCCAACCTGATGATCTTTGACTACATCAATAAAAAAAAAATAAATATATAGGCATAGGAGTGGCTGTGTGGTAAGTAGCTTGCTTACGAACCACATGGTTCCGGGTTCAGTCTCACTGCGTGGCACCTTGGGCAAGTGTCTTTTACTATAGCCTCGGGCCGACCAAAGCCTTGTGAGTGGATTTGGTAGACGGAAACTGAAAGAAGCCCGTCGTATATATGTATGTGTGTGTGTGTATTTGTGTGTCTGTGTTTGTCCCCCCAACATCACTCGACAACTGATGCTGGTGTGTTTACATCCCTGTAACTTAGCAGTTCGGCAAAAGAGACTGATAGAATAAGTACTAGGCTTACAAAGAATAAGTCCTGGGGTCGATTTGCTCGACTAAAGGCAGTGCTCCAGCATGGCCACAGTCAAATGACCGAAACAAGTAAAAGAGTAAAAAAGAGTATATCACTGGAATATATACTTACGTTCTATTGAGTTCATTAACAGAGTCTAAAAATTCTTCATAAGTAAGGATAGCAGTTTTCTTTATAATATCAAGATGCTTGGTCAATTTGCCTTGGACAATACCAAGGTAACTGACAGCTTCTGGAATGCTCTGATTCTGGCCCATCTTGTAATCAATTAGTAAGGTGCTGTAACCCCTGAAATTAAATGAGCAACAAACAGTTAACACCATGAAAAAAAAGATCGCTGAAATGAAATCCATATCAATCATCATCATCATCATTTAATGTTTGTTGTTCATACTGGCATGGGTTGGACAGTTTGACCAGAGCTGGCAAGATGGAGGGCTGCACCAGACTCCAGTCGGATTTGGCATGACTTCTATGGCTGGATGCCCTTCCTAACGCCAATTAATATTAATCAGAACCAAAATCGAAGTCGATCAACATCAATGGAAATTGCAGCTGTGATACCAGTGCCAGTGGCACGTAAACGAACCATCCGATCGTGGCCTTTGCCAGCGCCGCCCCGACTGGCCTCCGTGCCGGTGGCACGTAAAAAGCACCATCCAATCGTGGCCGTTGCCAGCCTCGTCTGGCACCTGTGCCGGTGGCACGTAAAAAGCACCCACTACACTCACAGAGTGGTTGGCGTTAGGAAGGGCATCCAGCCATAGAAACATTGCCAGATCAGACTGAGCCTGGTGCAGCCTTCTGGCTTCCCAGACCCCAGTTGAACCGTCCAACCCATGCTAGCATGGAAAGCGGACGTTAAATGATGATGATGATGATAAATCATATAAAAATAAATCTACTATCTCACTTTATACACACAGATAGCCATGTATATCCTCTATAGCAGTGGCTCTCAACCAGGGTCCATATGGTCCCTAGGGAGTCCAGACAGACCTTAGGGGTCCATGTAAGATTTTGCTGTTAAAATTTATCTGCAATAAATTGCTCATACTTGGACAATACACAAAATATTTAACAATATTTTATAGCATTCCTAAAAATAGAGTAGGATTTTTTTAGACATTGAAGGGTTTTGAATGTCCATCTCAGTGAAGTAGGAATGAAAGGGATCCATGGGCTAAAAAGGGTTAAGAAACACTGCTCTATAGCAAGACCCCTGTATTTGTCCCTTTATCATACTTTAGCCTCTCAACACCAAGCATAAGGCCACCTCCTCCTCTCAAATACTCTCCTAACACATGCAGTCGAGGAGTTGGCATGAAAAAAAGAAAAACAAAGCAACCAGTACACACTGTGAAAGCGGAGGCACAATAGGAAGCAGAGGCACAATGGGAAGCAGAGGCACAATGGAAAGCAGAGGCACAATGGGAAGCAGAGGCACAATGGAAAGCAGAGGCACAATGGGAAGCAGAGGCACAATGGGAAGCAGAGGCACAATGGAAAGCAGAATACTGAGTGACAAAGGCCTCGGCTGATGTATTGAGGAGAGATGTCTGTGCAAATATAAAAGATGGGGAGTTGTTCTGAGTGAACAGAGTAGCTTCTTCATGGTGTCTATGATAGAGGAAGAGGTGTGGGGGGGGGGGGGGATCACAAGATGGATTCTTGAAGCCAAGCCAACCAGCAGGAGATGTAGGGGTTGACCAAGAATGAGATGGTTGGATAAGATTCACAGCCTCAGTGAGTCACACTTGGGACTCTCGTCAGAAAGAGTAATGAAGTACTGGAGTCAACTTGTTCAAGTAAACCCAGCCACGTGGTGCTCCAGCATGGCCACATTCCAACGACTTGAAATAAGCAAAAGATAAAAGATACCGCAAGTATTTACTGTACCACATGATAAGTTTATCTGCCCCCACCCCACCCCACCCACCTACTAATTCCACGAATCGACTCGCTTCCCTTTTTGTCAAGTATGAAGGAAAACAATTGTTAGACTGAGATAAGAATGACAGGTTTCATAAAACAGCATTGCTATAAACGTGAAGAAGAGTTTTTGCATCTCACACATTGCATTGCATGTCACATCACATCTAAGGAACAGGAAGTCACAATCAAGGCCAAAACAGATAATGTAGTTGTGAAAAGTAAGCAGTGACACATTGAGCAGTTGCTCACGGGGCTTGCTGTTAATAAATTCCATAGTTTTTTCAAATGGCTAATAATGTGTGCGCACGCCACTACTACACACATTGGAAAGCATTGTACAACCAAGCACTAAAGAAGGTCTTTCCTCCTCCATGAAGCAAAGCTGTTCCCGCTGGACGTCAACCCAGTATTTCTAAGCTACGGACCGAATGATTTATTGTAAGGTCATCTCCCTAGATAGATTGCCTTCACTACGGCTAAGGAGCCCTTTCTACCCCACTGACACAGGTTGTACTGGTTTACAGTTTACCAGTAATAGGATCCGACCTGACAATGCTATGATGGACCGTGAAGTCTGGTGTAGCATAGCAAATTCTATTGTCTTGACCACGGTCGAACAAT
The DNA here is from genome assembly GCF_006345805.1 of Octopus sinensis. Taxonomy (NCBI): domain Eukaryota; kingdom Metazoa; phylum Mollusca; class Cephalopoda; order Octopoda; family Octopodidae; genus Octopus; species Octopus sinensis. Next base: position 29,499,548 of record NC_043020.1, read on the forward strand.
GATGATGATGATGTTAATAAATATCATAGGACTCAGAGTACTGATGAGTTTAGGGGCCTCAAGGGTCTAGAACCCATTTCTAATCTCTGTATGTTGTGACTTGCTGTCAATATATAAATATTCTTTCCTACTCTAGGCACAAGGCCTGAAATTTTGGGAGAGAGGGCCAGTCGATTAGATCAACCCCAGTACACAACTGGTACTTAATTTATCAACCCCCAAAGGATGAAAGGCAAAGTTGACATTGGTGGAATTTGAGTCAATACATAAATGTTATAGGGTCTAATGATGAGTCTAGGGGCCGCACGGGTCTAGAGCCCATTTCTAATCTCTGTATGTTGTGGTTTGCTGTCAATATATAAAAATATTATAGGGCCCAGCGTACTGATTTGCCTAGGGTCTCACAAGACTAAGGGCTCGTTTCTAACCTATGCATGCTGTGGCTTGCTGTTAATAAATACTCATGGGCCAGTGTGCTAAATTTGTACTCACAAGGCTTTGGTCAGCCCAGGGCTACAGCAGAAGAGACTTGTCGCAGGTGCAGCACGATGGGACTGAACCCAAAACGACATGGTTGCAAGTGAACTTCTTAAAACCACACAGCCAAGCCCACACCTATCCAGACTGATAAAACTGATGCAAATGAATGTCTTAGAAACGGGAAACTAGAACACGAAACACAAAGTAAGAGAGATTGGTCTCAAGTGACAAGAAAACTCCAGATAACGGAATTTAATCAGAAAAATGAAAGAAACCAACAATTGATATTTAATCTCATTGTTTAGTTTTTTAAGATAAAACTTGTTTCTTTGTTGGCTTTCATTTTACAATTTGCTGAAATTTAAATTTCATTTATTTTTATTTATTGTATCGTTTTGTTTTTTTGTTTTTTTGTATATTTTTGTATTTAAGGGAAAGTTTTCCATTGTTTTCCTCTACTAAAATTAGAACATTTCCCATTATTAAAGTTTTAAAGATGAAATATCCTTCCTATTATAATAGTCACAAGGACTGACATTTGGGTCGGAGAGGAAGACAAGCTGATCGCATCAAGCGCCGATGCTCAAATGGCATTTGTTACATTGACCCAGAAAGGACAAAAAGGCAAAGTCGACCTTTGTGGCATTTGAACTCAGAATGGAGAGATACCAATGATTTTGCCATCTCGTCACCTAATGTCGTCATTGTTTAATGCCTATGTTGCCTGTGACAGGATTCAGTGGACAGCATTCTGTTCCAGTGTCTGCTTTGGCATGGTTTCTATGGCTGGTGGCACGTAAAAGCACCAACCGATCATGGCCATTGCCAGCCTACCCTGGCACATAAAAAGCACCGACTACACTCACAGAGTGGTTGGTGTTAGGAAGAGCATCCAGCTGTAGAAACACTGCCAGATCAGACTGGAGCCTGGTGTAGCCTCCTGGCTTCCCAGACTTCGGTCAGACCGTCCAACCTATGCTAGCATGGAAAACGGACGTTAAACGATGATGATGATGATGATGATGATGATGATGATGATGATACATACATACAAAGCGCTGTAAAGTGCTTTGCATTAGGAAAGGCACCTGGCCATAAAAAAAAAAAAACTATGCCAAAACAGAGAATGGAGGTTGGTGCAGTCCTCTGACTTGCCTGCTCCTGTCAAACCATCCACCCCAAACCAGTATGGAAGACCAATGATGATGATGATGATGATGAAAATGTGAGACGCTGAAACAATGGGTATAAAACCATGTGTTCGGTGTTGTTTATCAATGTAATATTTTTTGATAAGCACTGTCATTATATTTAAGAATAGAAAGCAACAGCTGACAAACACAGAAAATAGAATCTGCTTTTAGACAAGAAGCGTAAAGTATTTCTGAACAATCAGAGAGAGAACACAAGCAGCGGCCAGGCAGAACCATTCTTTAGAGTGCCAGGCTGTGATGTTTGTGAGGCTGGTATCAAAAGCAGTGCGAAAATGGTCATAGCTTTTTTATATGGCATTTTCTTATCATCCTCAACAGCCACAGTTAATTATTTATTAAAGGATTAGTAAATAAACTCTTACATTCATGTGATGGGTGAAAGAGCTGATTGGTGGACTTTTAGAATAGCTATCATGGAGAAGGAAAAGAGCCAAGAACTGGGCAAGAATTTGGTAGTAAATAAAAAATTTGGTTGTCAATAATGGGAAAGTACAACATCATCATCATCATCATCATTTGACATCCATTTCCCATGACTGTTTTGGCATGGTTTCTACACCTGGATGCTTTGAAGCAAAAAGACATTCTTTGAAGCAAGCCAAGAGGGCCATCTCGGCAACAAACTTCAGTGGTTGCTGAGGCTTCCTATGAGATCACCATGTTGATTGCAAAGAGCTTGAAGAGCCATAACATCAGAGAGTCTCTCATAAAACCAAATCTGCTCCCTGCAACAGAACTCATTCTGGGAAAAGACAGTGCAAACAAGCTCTCCCAGATTTCACTATCAGATGATACAGTCAAGGGAAGGATCGACAACTTGTCTCAAGACACCAAAGATCAAATTCTTGACCAAGAAAGAGATTCTCCTGTTTTTGCCATCCAGTGTGACGAAACGACTGACATCGCTCAGTGTTCTCAGCTTCTGGTATTTGCTCGTTTTGTATCAGGCAACTGTGTGAAAGAGGAAATGTTGTCTGTCACCCTATGGATAGTTGTACAACAGCAGCAGCTATTTTTCGATGTATCAAATTTCTTTCAGGAAAACCAACTTCCGTGGGATTCGCTAGTAGCAGTGGGCACTGATGGAGCTCCAGCCATGCTTGGTCTGCAGTCTGGATTCATTACTAAGGTGAGAGAAAAAAAATCCATCTGTTGTAGGTACACACTGCATACTTCATCGTGAAGCCTTAACATCCAGAAACTTACCTGCTGAAATGAGAAATGTGGCTATCAAGGTTGTCAAGTTTGTTAAAGGTGGAGCCTTAAACAGTCGTCTTTTCAAACTATTGTGTAAAGATGTGGAATCTGAACATGAAGCATTTCTTTTTCATACGAACGTACGATGGCCATCAAAGGGGAACATGTTTGGACGGCTTTATGAACTACAAGAAGAAGTAGTAATATTTCTAGATTTGCAGCAGAAGGCAGATCTCCATGACAAGTTCTGGTCTGAAGGCTTTCAGCTATCTCTAGCTTACTTGGTGGACATCTTTGAAGCATTGAATGCTCTCAACCTTAAACTAAAAAGGTAAAACTTCAACATTCTCACACACCACGACACCATTTAAACGTTCATGGCCAAACTTGACCTCTGGAAATGTCAAATTCAGCAGGGAAATACAACCAGTTTTAGTTACTTGGATTCTGCTCTCATTCATGGTAACCTTGATTCTGAGTTAAAGAAACAAATCTAATTGCCTTGGAAACAGAATTCATCAGATACTTCCCAGATGAAAAGCGTGAAGCTTGGGAATTCATCAGGAACCCATTTCAGTGTGAAGTGATGATGTTTTGAATGAAGTGCAAAAGGAGTTTCCTGAGCTGAAGTTCAACTCCCAGGCTAAGGAAGACTCCAAAGAACTGGATTTTGGAACGTTCTGGATCAAGTACCTTCCTGTTTACCCTCTCGTCTCACATTAGACTCTTCAGATTTTAGCCATGTTTGAATCCACATATCTTTGTGAAGCTGCATTTTCCATGCTCGTTGCTGTCATGACCAAGTACTGACATAGGCTGAACGTTGAAAGGGACTTACATTGTGCCCTCTCTGGCATTCAAGATCTTGTAGTTAAGAAGTAGTGTCAAGTATCTCACCAATAATATGACTAATTTATATTCAATAAAAAAGACTAAAAACATATTTTAGATTTTATTAAAATATGGAAGGGAATTTTATTCACAGATATGCGCAGGAGTGGCTGTGTGGTAAGTAGCTTGCTTACCAACCACATGGTTCCGGGTTCACATCCCACTGCGTGGCACCTTGGGCAAGTGTCTTCTACTATAGCCTTGGGCCGACCAAAGCCTTGTGAATGGATTTGGTAGACGGAAACTGAAAGAAGCCCGTCGTATATATGTATATAAATATATGTATATGTATATAAATATATATGTGTGTGCTTGTGTGTCTGTGTTTGTCTCCCCAACATTGCTTGACAACCGATGTTGGTGTGTTTGCATCCCCGTAACTTTGCGTTTCGGCTATGTACACTATGTGAGTGTACACTCACGAGGCTTTGGTCGGCCCGAGGCTATAGTAGAAGACACTTACCCAAGATGCCACGCAGTGGGATGTGAACCCAGAACCATGTGGTTGGTAAGCAAGCTACTTACCACACAGCCACTCCTCTTACTCTTTACTTTTACTTGTTTCAGTCATTTGACTGCGGCCATGCTGGAACACCGCCTCTAATTGAGCAACTCGACCCCAGGATTTATTCTTTGTAAGCCCAGTACTTATTCTATCGGTCTCTTTTGCCAAACCGCTAAGTGATGGGGACATAAACACACCAGCATTGGTTGTCAAGCAATGCTAGGGGGACAAACATATACACACACATATATACGACGGGCTTCTTTCAGTGTCCGTCTACCAAATCCACTCACAAGGCTTTGGTAGAAGACACTTGCCCAAGGTGCCACGCAGTGGGACTGAACCCGGAACCATGTGGTTCGTAAGCAAGCTACTTACCACACAGCCACTCCTATTTATATTATTTTTTTATTATATTATTTATATTATTTTTAAACTTAAGTACGAATTGTGGATGTAACACCACCCCATATATAAACAAGGACCTAAAGTGAATGTCAGACTATTCAGCTTTTGTTTGCTTTTTACAGGTCATCTGCATCCACAAAACATAGTATTAGTTCAACACTAGATTGGTTTTAAATAAATATAAATGATATAATTAGTTATCAAAACACAATTAATGCTTTGTAAACCAAAGTCCAGCAGTATTAACCAAATTAGTCCAGACTCATAACACCATGTACATCTCTGCTTCCTGAGGTATTATCCCCTACGTGGTTGCTCAATCTGCTATAATTAGCAGCCAAAATCCCTGAAATCCCTCGCTAGCATCTCAGAAAAAAACGGGCACATTGGATAGTTTAATGTCGTTCCCTGCAGATAGAATAAACACAGGACGGCCATGGTTGGAATGCTCTCGATCGAATAGACTTTTGGTAGGACTGCTGCACCAGGGGCAAGCTGGAGTTAAATAACAGTAACAGCCTTCTTACACAAACATACATGCATGCATGTATGCATACAAACAATGCGATCCGATATAAGTCTCCTAAACTCTAAAATCCATTTGGAATCTACTGGGACTCGCAGGACGATGTCTCTCTCTCTTCATTTCGCAACATTAACATAAGTGTCGCCTTGCTAGAATGGCATCGGTGGTGCAGTAGCAGAAATTGTCTTATTCGAACTTTCGGTTTGTCAATAATACAAGAAAAACACCAGCAAATACAACCAAATAGTTATATAGGTCTATATACAATATACGAATGGTGGAATATTTTAGGACTGCCCTTGGATGTCTTGTCACCGAGTTATTCTGGTCACAAGTACAGCGAAAATAATTAGCTATTAATACAAAGAATCGTTTTCGGAATCGACACATTCCGTTTAGCATGAGAAATGAGTGCCAGAACTATACAGACAATTATTTATGTCAGACGAATAAATTACTGGTACTTGTGGCTTCATTACGTATAGTCTTCCTCGAAGATCGAATGCAATAACAATTTAATTACTTTGTGTGTCTATATAACAAAACAATTAGACTTACAAATATATATATATGTGTATATGCGTGTGTATATATATATATATATATATATATACACACACACACACAGCCAAAACATTAAAATAATTGATGTTGCTGTTGTTGTTTGAGATGATGGTGCAGACTATGGGGGGGGGATATGAAGAAGAAAAAACAACAATGATGGAGCTTAGGCTTGCTAGAAATAGAAGCCAAGTTCCCTCCTAAAACACACCCCGTTGTCTTAATAGATAATGCACTCACCCGTGCACACACCCACCCACGGATGGAATGTTTACAACCGGAACGCCCTTGATCATAGAGTCCAGTCGACCATAACCGTTGCCTTGTTATAAGGGTCCAGGGTGGTGCAGATGCAGGAATTATCCTATTGGAACTTTCGGTATATCCATAATACATAAAGAATACCAGCAAATGCAACCAAACCATTTTGTCGTTTGATATTAATATTCAACTTGACGGTTAAATATCAAATGACAACATGATTATAATTAATCGACCAGCTAGAAATAGCAGCCAAATCTCCCTCAGATCACATTCCACCATCTTACAGAAGAAAAGAAATTAATATACGAAAGGACACAGTTGATAATATAAAAGCAGAAATATATGCAAATAAAATAAAATAAAGCCTACGGTTTCACGATCAAACTGTGTTCGATCCTGGGTTTGGCTGTTTGGTCGGTCGCGATTGATCGGCTGGAGCTAAGCAACAACAATAACAACAACTTCCTTGACAATATTAAACGATAAGGAAACGATTTCTTACCATTTTGTGTATAAAAGACAGAGACAGCCACCTTCGATGTGAAAGTTAGGAGACGAAATCGGAGTCAGGGGTGGTCGTGGATACCAGCAAGATTGGTTTACATGGTAATGGGTCTCTAAACAGCAGCAATGGTGTTCTGGTTCTGTGTTTGGTCACTGACGTAACACTTGTTTCAAAAAAACCAAAAACTCGGCCAATAATGTTGGTGTTATTATTATTATCTGTGTGTATACGTGTGTATATATATGTGTATACGTGTGTGTTCCTGCGGGTGTATATTTATAATGCTTCGTCTGGGTGAAAACTAGAGTCAATATGCATACGTGACATTGGAAGATTTCTTGAGAGTCCTAATGCCAAAATGGTGACATAAGCGTAGAAGGGAAAAAAACTAGGTTCTGTTTACTTCAGCCCACAACAATAATAGCCGAGACCTCTGTTATTGCTTCTCGCCAATGTGACCTGACATTGCCAATGACGTCACACACACACATTATAAACAAGCGCCAGGCTAGGTGGCGCCAACTGTTACTTGTCGGTGTGTAAACGTCACCTGTTGCGGTGCGAAACGTCGCTCGTTGCGGCGTGATACGTCACTGTTTTGTTAGCGTGATAGTGTGTGTGTGCATGTGTGTTGTTTGGTCTGCGTGTAACCAGTGCAGGTGTTAGTAGGAGGCCTGATAGTGTCGTCTCTTACAGGGCTTCGTCGCTCGTCGTCATGTCCTAGAATAAATAACCTTTTGTGAACAACAGAACATGAATGGAGACAATATCTATCTATCTATCTACCTATATATAATTACAGAATTAGGTGAGTACTTATTACATACCACTTAATAATTATAATCGATGTGCTGTTTTTTTTTTAAATATCCGTGACTCAGAACGAACGAACGACCGACGGGATTGCATTTACAACTTTAAAAAATATTTCATATTTGTTCTCTCCCTCCAGTCAAGTTCGAAGTTTAATGTCTCTTTTAACCTAACCCAGCATTTTATAACGAAAGCTTTAATTGTTTACTAATCATATATATATATATATTATATATATCCTTATATATAATTACTGTTATATAAACATACACATTTGCCGACAGTGTTTTCTGTAAACATACACTTTCTCTTTTTCATATCTCATCTTCCTTTGTATACATCGTCTAACTAATGTAACCTTATACATACATACATACATACATATACATATATATATATATATATGTATATATATAAACACAATTGTGAACACTGACTCGTTATATATATATATGCTGGCGACAATATAGTTTGTATGTACCACTTTTAACATTCCGACCTCTGCAAACTTTGTATGCATACACTTAAAATCAGATTGCCTTATTATCTTGTATATACAATACTGAACTCTGGTTGCCCTATGTAACCCGCGGCGCGTGTATGTACATTATATGTGTATGTATATCTTATATATATATTATTGTTGTTAATTTATATATACACACACACACACAGGCATACCTACACTAGTGCCCCTCCCCCAACTTCCTTTGTTTCCTCAAAACTCCCAGAAAAATTGGTATTTTCTTAGTGAAATCTACAAATACTCTTCAGATGGTGTAGATTCCTACTATATCGGAATTTGTGGTGAAAATGTTTTTCCAAAGGAAATATATATATAAAAACAAACTACAGAACAAAATCCAGAGACACACTTGTGAAGGTATGTCATACACACAAATACAAATATATATATATATATATATATATATATGTATATGCCACATGCATGCACACCCACAAAAAGAGACAACGAAGGAGCCCGATGTGTTTTGCTCGATCTACCACAAGTAACAGCTAAATCTCCCGCGAATCATACACCACTAAAAAAGAGAGAGAGAGAGAAGGGCATATTGGATAATGCCATCATAGATATATTGGTTGGAAATCAAAAAGAATAAACAAATGGTTTGACCTAGGGCTAAACAACACATACACACACACACATAGTGGCGAATCCTAGAGGTTCTTTTCAATCCAGCATATATATATATATATATATATATATATATATATATATATATATATAATATTGTTCACAAGTTATATTCAAGTGTAGAGTACTTAGTATCGATAGACTTTTTATTTTCGTATCGATTATCAAAAATATCTGAAGCCGTGACCATCCTGTCATTTCAGACATAAAGTTCATCTCGATCTACAATTTTCAACACCTCTTTATTATTATTATTATTATTATTACATTATAGGTTTTAGCTTGAGGTAGTTTTAACTGCTATTTCCTGCAGGTCGAATGCCCGCTTAAAGCACTTGGTCGTTGTCCGTTGACTCCGGACTTTGTATGTAAACACAGGTGCTCTCTCTCTTTATATATATATTATTGATAAGCAAGTCTGTTGTGGAATGTAATGGGGTTTTTTTAATGATAATTATTACTGGAAGAAAGATATATCGTTCTTTGCTTAACTTATATTTATTATACAATCGTCGAGAGTTAGGGAAATATATTATTAATTAAATTTGAATATTAAAGCTGGGTAATTAGCATGGGTCATCATATTTCATTCTAGATTAATTTCTGACCAATTAAATTCCTATTGAGAAACTGAATTAAGCCATTTATTTCCTTTTCCGTTACCGAATAAAACATGGGATTTTTAATTGCCCTTCCGTATTTACTAATGTATGACTAACACTATTTTATTCTTGATTTTTAAGTGAAAAACTGGAGTGCGACTGATACGCGTGGCAAACCTAAAACTATGAGAGGGGGAAAAAATTGTACCAAAATTTAACACTTAATTACGGTGAGGGGGTTGCGATTTATACACGAATAAATACAGTAATTCGTTTATAATTGAGAAATTTAACCCAAAATACTTGTGGATGGATGTAACATTATATTCGAGTGTAAGAAAAGAAAATAGGATAAAATCTATTTCTAATTTGTAACTGCGGAACGTGATGGGGGCGCATTATATACGAGACCGCATGGCAGTTAATTACATCGAGTAGGAGGCGGTCCTCATTTGAAACCGATTTAAAATTTTCAAAATTCAGTTACATTGATATTTGTCTGTTAGTTTGCAGATTCCATTGTGATTAATTTAAATTCTCACATTTATATATATATTGTGTGTGTTCCCCATTACTGCTTCTCAACTAGGATTGTTTTGTTTTTTTATTTTTACATCCTCGTATCATAGCAGTCCGGCAAAGGAGACCGATAGAATAGCTGCCAGGCTTTTAAAAAATAAGTTCTGGGATCGATTTTTTCCCCCTCTAAAGTGATGCCCCAGCATAATTGCAGTCCAATGACTGATACAAGTAAAAAAAACATTAAGTATATATATAATCAAAATAAGCCACAAGGATATCCAAGGTAATCCTTGTTGCTTATTTGGATTATAATCACCCCATTTGATTTATATGGATAATACCATACCAAATTCTGGTGCCTTTAACTTAAGTACCATATTCATCTGAATCTAAATATATAAGCGAAAATCCAAAGATGGCAAGCTTCAATAATTTTATAGTAACGCACGAATTTTAAAAAACTGTTTTTTATTATCGATTTAACAACAGCAAAATAACAAAGGTTTTTGAATCTGCTTAAAAAGTTGTCAGTTATTTTATTACTTTCTTCTGTCCTGCTCAGGTTTTCGTCCTTCTCGACGTCTACGTTTTACTGCAGACATACAAAAAATATATATAGGATTGTAATATGATAATTATACACCAGGAATGCGGCCTTGCGCTTCGTAGGGGCCGGTTTTAAATCCCAGCTGAGCCGTGATTTGGCTAATCTATGAACAAAAGCAATCCAGCTGTGACTATGTCAATTTTTTTTTAAAACGTTTTGTATAAGAACCATCAAGTCCAGTCATGGGAAACCTGCGGCCCGCGGGACTTTCTGAATGGCGCGCCTAAACGAAAATTGACATTGAATTTTTTTTAGTAGTGCGGCCCACTTGGTGATGAGCTGTGTCTCATGCGGCCCGCTTCTCGAAAAAAGGTTTCCCATGCCTGATATAATCTAATGTGCCTTTCTTTCTGTCAGGGAGCAGTGTATGATTTTAGAGAATTGGCTGTTGTTTCTAACATGTCGAACGAACGTGTTGCAAGCCAGAGGCTTCCCTCCTCGGTTTGACCTTGTGAAAGAAATGATGATGGTTACGCATGAGAGCACACACACACACACTAGTCTCTCTCTCTCCTCTCCTCCAAGAGAACAATGGACCACATATCTCTAAAATAGATGGGCTTTTTTGTTAAACCCGACCTAATGGGCTTTTTTTTAATTATTATTCTATTAATTTCCTCTCCCATGCACGCTTCCTCTGTGTTCCGTATAAATGCCTCTTTTAGTCATCAGGATATATTTATTAAGAAGGGAAGACCGAATCTTCACGCTTGGTTTAGGATCCCCATTAAATGTTTTCCTGGTTTAGTCATCGTTTCGCTCCAGTTACTTTCGTAAAAGCCAACGGACGAGACAAGCAAGCTTCTATGGAGTCACATGGTGTGCTTGAAATAGCAGCCACATCTTCCTCGCCTCATATTCTATTGTATTATTATTTTGTTCTTTTATTAAGAAAGGACATATTGGATAATATAGAGTTAAGTTTTCATAATTACACCCGTTTCCAAACTCAGATTGGCGGACTTTCGGAACGGCTATCACTACCACATGCAGATGGAAAAGGGCAATGAATTGGATGTTTCTTTCTTTCTTTGAGAGAATTTTTTTTTGTTCCCCAAATTTAATTTTATATATTTATGCCCCTCCATGCCTATCCTCACCTCTGGTCATGTTTCATAATGACTGGAAGAGTATGATTCCGGATGTAAACGGCCGAAATGGCCTTCCTCCTGAAGGATATCTGCAGCAATGTTTCTCGACAGGATGTGGAGATCAGAGATCAGAGAATCTACCCAAGTCGAGCCGCAACTTCTCGGCATTGGGGAGTCACAGCCTCCGGTATTATGGGCAAGTGGTTGGAATATCGCAGGTAAGAATCGCAAGACAGATTCTCCCAAGCCGCGCCAACTGACAGGAGACCTAGGGGTAGGTCATGACCGAAAGGATTGGATACTTTACATAATCTCAGTTGATCATGCTTGGAAATCCTGCTGGAAACGCGTGTTGATGGTCGCTTCTGGTGGAACCCTACGGAACAGGTACCTCAGGAGTCTACCCCTACGGCCCTCCTAGGAATCGTGGGCGGAGAAGATGGATGGGCATTTTTGCCTTCTAATTCCATGCCCTTTTCCCAGAAACTTAGACCCGTCTTACGAGATTGGTATAATAGTAACAAAGGACCTTAATATAGCCCTATGTACCCTCTATGCTCGGTTTGTGTTGTTGTTGGTTAAGGTATTAGAAAAAACTCGTTAACTTTGCTCTGTAATGGGCAGCTATCCATTGAGCACTGTGATAGTCTCAATGTGTATTCTCAACTTATCTGAAATAGCAACCAAATCACACTCTATTCACAAAATATAATTAAAAATAAAAGTAAAGTAAATGAAAGACAAATTGCTCCTCGACACTCTGAATGAAAAGAAACAAAAGAAAAAAGAAAAAAAAAGCTGTACGGTCGTCACGCTTGGAAAGGTTTTGTTAGAGTATACATTGAATCCAGTTTCGCTTTTTAACAGATGAAGTATTTTGTTGTTGGGCGTAAAGTATGAAGGCCTTTGTCCGTGTTTACCTACCTGTAAATTGACAACGAGAGCATTTGTTCCGTGTTTGCTTGGCTGTAAAACGAGAACCGTCCTGAGACAAAAAGTATTTGAATTACACTAATATTATAAATTAATAATGAGCGGAGTGGGGGGGGGGTGTTCTTCAAAACAAGTGAGACTATAATTGAATGGGGTTTTTGTGTATATAAGTATATATATATATAAAGGTTTATTTTTATGTCAAGTTATGATAAAAGCAGTTTTGCATTCAACTGAAGGAGCCCTCAATTTTGTTGAATCCAAATTTATTATTCGTTTACAAAAATAGCGTTGGAAATGACTTGGAAGTTTCTGGTTGCTTAACCTTCATCGGACAGTCCGATGGAAAGGTTAAGTAGACCGGGCTTTCGAAGTCACTGTCAGAACATTATTTTTGTAAAAGAGTTGCTTATATATGAGTGGACAAAGAAAAGAAAGAGGCACGCAACACATTTGTCAGGAAACCTTATTGGTGTTTAATAACAGTTTGGCTCGGTACCATGCACCCTAAAAGTTTCGTTTGGCGATGTTTCGGTATTAATATATGACGTCAGTTATAAGTGCGTGTGCTTGACTGTTCAACTTTATTGGGCAGATGAAATGATGACATACATACATACTTATGATAGATTCGCTCATCATGAACGACAAATGGGGGAGTCAGTAATATAAAGGGGTTACCATGTTCTGTGGATATGGATGTGTTTCTTGAGGCCTGTTGGTGCCTTGCAAACGTTTTGCGCAAATGGAACAAGTCGAGGACTCAGTTTTCTCGAGTGCTTGTGGATTATTTACGATGTGTTTTCTTGAGTGAACGACAAGGCCTGCTCGGTTTCGGGTCACAAAACCACAACGACAGGTAAGGTTCCCATGCAGAGGTGCAGCATTTTGCCAGCGTGCCCTCATGCTTGCACGAAGTTGGTCCCGATGTTTGTGTGTCTGTGTGTAATGGTTGCAACTCGATTTTGGAGAATGCCATCATTTGGTTGTTTTCTTAAAACTATGCAGCTAAGAAGAGTCGACCAAGGTGCCTCTTCGTAGTCGCTCGTTTTGCTAGAAATAGCAGCTTAATCACCCTCAATTTACAAGGACTTTAGAATATAAAAGTGAAATGAATGCATGTATTTATGTTATGTTTCCAGTTTGTATAACACGGTTTTATATCTTTCTGGTTTAAATTATTTCGTCTTAGACATATTTCCCAGGAAGGCCACAAATTAGCCAATATTTCGGTTTCCTCTCACAAACTGAAAATGATGGACATAATGATTTTAGCAAAGAAAAATTTTTAAAGTTTTTTTTTTTTTTTCGGGAGATTACACGTATAAAAATATGGAGGGTTCATTTTTTTTTGTAAGGGCTTTTTTTTATATTTCACGCTGCATTATCGTAAAACTACGGCGCTTAAAACCTAGACAACTGAAGAAATTATAGTTTTGGGCGCACTAGATAAATTCTATTCTTTAGAAACCCCCAAAGGCGGTCTCCAGTTTGCCTTCGTTTGGATGTTTATTCAAAGCACAAGGCAAATCAAGGTTGTTGCAGGTAAGATATAAGGAAGTTTGCCTCACCTGCCAGAGCTACTCAAAACGGAAAGCGATAGAAATAGATACAGCAAAGTATTTTGTCCCAACATTATTAGAATTGCGTCAATCCTTCTTCCAAATAAGGCAAGTACATTATTTTATAAACAGACGAAAGACAAAGGTGGAATTTGAACTCTGAACGTAATGATCTAGAACAAAGAGGCTGATATACACACAATTATACACACCTGTACATACAAATATGTTCTGTTACTCACCCAAGGGATTGGTTGTCGAAGACCACTTGGAGAAACTTGTAAAATTTAAGACAGCCTTTGTTGTCCAGTCTAAATAGTGTCTTCAATTGGACTGTGTTTTAAAAATATAACTTGATTACTACCATTGTTTAGATCCCCTATTAATTACTGGTACCGCTCACAGCTGCTCTGTGTGTCGTTCATTCTCCAGTCTTTATTTTCGACCAGCTGTTATTTTCATATTGCGCGGAACAATGCTTTCAATAAATACAACATTTCTTTGTCAAAAACTACAGGAGCCAACCTAATAATACTGCGCTGTCTTTCTTTCGCTTTATTCATTTTATATACACCTCTTATAACTTATCCACTGGCTGCGTATAGAATAGACGATCATATAAAAAAAGTATTACTGTTGTTAAAATCGAATGTAAACTGTCTGCTATATCCGTTGAACCACATTATTAGAGAGAAGTCGAGGATTTGCAGAAGTTGGGAAATAAAACACAGACGAAGTTTGTCAGAGTTTAACATCATTTACAACCCTACTACTCTTTATACACCAGTGGTTTTCAACCAGGGACTACACAGCCCTTGTTGGGGAGGTCCATATACGATATATATATATTTTTTTTTTTTTTACTTTATGAGCAATAAATTATACTTTACGATGCACCAAATATTTTAACAATCTTTTGAACTACAATCCCCAATAATATTTGCTAATAAAAATATAAGATTTTTTTAAGCATCACATGGCTGGAGTAAAATGGGAATTAAAGGGGTCCAAAGATAGCAAATGGTTGAGAAGTCTTTCTTTATACAATTAGAAGCACCACACAATGTCCTACTTCTAATGTTCTTTGTATAGGTATGTGCACAGTCTCGTTTTACACTTCTTTCTATGTAGGCCTGCTCACCACACAATTACATTTACCCTTCTGCTAGTGTGTTCATATAAATAAGGACATGCAATCTTGGTTATTCCTCTGGGGTTATTCATAAATGTTTGGACATCATGAAATCTCAGATTCCCATCAAATGTTGGAGGTCTCCCTCTTGTGTTGGCTCATTTCGTCCACCTGTTATACTGAGGCCATCCTGGGGCACTGCCTTGAAAGGCTTAATCGACCGAATCAACCCTGGTACTTATTCAATCAGACTCTTTTGCCCAACTGCACAGGAACATGAACAAACCAATACAGGTTGTGAAGCACTTGCAGAGGACAAACACACACACACATATATATATATATATATATATATATATATATATATATATATATATATATACGACAGGCTTCCTCACAGTTTCCATCTACCAAATTCACTCACAAGGCATTGGTTGTAAATAAGTCAACCAAAGAGAATGGGGAACCACTGCCTGTGTCTTTCCCAAGAAAAATCATGAATCTTTGAACTTTGACTTTCAGGTCCATAACTACTACCCACACCTGTAAAACAGGTATGGCACCTGAAAAGAGAGAGAGAGAGAGAGAGAATGGTAATAATTATGTGGCTGAGAGTGCTTTGAATCTGTTCTTGCTTAAACAAGATTATTATGTATATGAAAAGGAATATATTTATGTCCAAATTGTTTGCTTATTGTTATCAGTGTTATTGCCAGCAGGTCTTTTGCTACTATCAGTAAAGTGCCTATATATACATATATATACACATATATATATTGTTATACATTGTGTTTGTGTTAAGCAACTAAAAACTCATTATCGTTTGTGTCATAATGAGATTTTGATTGAGGTTTTCATTTATGACATTTTCGTATAAGACAGTCCCAGGCAGTTATTAAAGTGGTTTCTTTATAACAAAGCAATTACATTGTTGGTGGGATTCAACAAATAATTAAAACTCTCATCTAATTGGGTTATATAATTGTTTGTCAGTTATTTCTCGTTTACATGTCCCTATGTGAAGGTGTGTGACCCAGCGTTAGGGTGTTGGCCTTGTGATCGCAAGATCGTGGTTTCAATTCCCGAACCAGCAGCACATTGTGTGCTTGAGCAAAGGACCTTGTTTCCTGTTGCTCTGTGACCACTTTTGACACCTGATGTGTGGCACACTGTGCCTCTGTACAAGCAATATTGATTTGCAGGAAGTGAGCATATGTACTGCACAAACATTTGATTGCTAGAAACAAATCACCTGTGCAGCTTCTTCAGCAAGAGATTCCCAAACCCTCATCTGTCATCCATGGCAGGAGAGTCCATCACCATCATTTAATATCCGTTGTCCATGCTGGCAAGGGTTGGATGGTTTGACAGGGGCTGACAAGCTCAGGAGCTGCACCAGACTCCAGTTCTGATTTGGCAAGGTTTTTACATCTGGATGCCCTTCCTAATACCAACCTCTTTACAGAGTGGCACTGGGCACTTTTACGTAGCATATAGATATATGTGTGTGTGTGTGTGTATGTATATATATGTATGTGTGTGTATATATGTATATGTGTGTATGTATATATGTACATATTCATGTGTATGAATGTGTGTGTATGTATATATATATATATACATACATACACACAGTAATCCCTTGCCATATTACAGTTCCCCTATTGCAGTTTATTATTTAAGCTTATGTCGATTCCTCCATGGTGTTGTTTTGCATTTATAATAGAACAAATATATACAAATCATAAAAAATAATAATATATATATATATATACAAATATACAAATCATAAAAAAAAATAAAATATATATATACAAATTATAATTATCTTAAGGAAGCAAGGGTGGGAATGACCTGTCTCCAGCATGCTCCGAGTGGCGATAGAAATTTTGATAGGATGCTGACCAGATTAATGAATTTTTATCCTTATATTCTATTATGAATTAATAAATAAATATATTCTCTCTTTTACTTGTTTCAGTCATTTGACTGCGGCCATGCTGGAGCACCACCTTTTTTTTTTTTTTAATCGAGCAACTCGACCCTGGGATTTATTCTTTTATAAGCCTAGTACTTATTCTATCGGTCTCTTTTTGCCAAACCGCTAAGTAACGGGGACATAAACACACCAGCATCGGTTGTCAAGCGATGTTGGGGGACAAACACAAACACACAAACACACACACGCATATATATATATATATATATATATATATACAACGGGCTTCTTTTCAGTTTCCATCTACCAAATCCACTCACAAGGCTTTGGTCGGCCCGAGGCTATAGTAGAAGACACTTGCCCAAGATGCCACACAGTGGGACTGAACCCGGAACCATGTGGTTGGTAAACAAGCTACTTACCACACAGCCACTCAAAATATACAGTAACGTTTCTACTTTGCGGGTTTTCGCCTATCGCTGGGGCTTTTGGAACATAACACCCACGATAGTCGAAGGATTACTGTATATGCACACAAACACACACAATGGGCTTCTTTCAGTTTCTGTCCACCAAATCCACTCACAAGGCATTGGTTGGCCCAGAGCTATAGTAAAAAAAAAAAACATTTCCCAAAGTACCATGCAGTGGGACTGAACCCAAGACGACATGGTTGATAAACAAGCTCCTCAACCACACAGCCACAGCTGCACCTTTCTTAATAAAAACTGGACATTCTTTTCCTTCATATTCCTCACACATTCCTCCCATGGCCTTCTGGTTGAAATACGACTCCTAGTTGACAGTATTACTCATTAGTCAATCACTTTAGTCAGTCTACAAAACCTCAACAGTTAAATGTGATTCTAACAACAACAACGACAACAACAACAGGAAGACTGTTGTTTGTTGATGTATGTCATATTTTATGTTTGTTGAGGCTTTTGTTGTTCGTTTCTGAACAGGCTTTAAATTATGCTGCCATGAATTTCAATTTTATGCATTTATTATTTGTAGATATGTACCCGGGTACTCACCTTGATTGTGTGCGCCTGTGGGCGTTGACATTTGTAAAACAATTTGTTAAAGAGAAGACTGTCAGGAGAGAAATGAAATAAAATATAATTTGTATGTGGTTTGTTATACAAGGTGTAAACTGAATTGGTAAGATCTGGGAAAATTCGTCTTTGTGTGTTTGTGTATGTGTGAGAGAGAGAGAGAGAGATCCTTGCACAGGGGCCATGCTTATTTCTGTACTGTTCCAGTTTTAGTATGTGTGTTACTGAAACAATATAATTGTGTGTACAAATAATATAACTCAAAGGTGATGTAGAAGAATGAACAGAGTTGGTATTAGGAAGTAAATGTCCTTATATTTCATGTGTGTGTGTGTGAATGAATATGTGTGTGTGACGTCAACCTAATATATTCCATGTGCACGTCTTTTTGTTGTTTTGTTATTGTTATTTTTAATGTTCGATTATTCGATTAGACTATATATATATTTGACTTGACTAACATATTTATATATATGTATATATATATGGTTTGACTAATATATATATATATATATATGTATGTATATATTTGGTTTGACTAATATATATATATATATATATATATTTGGTTGACTAATATATATATATTTGTTGTCGATTAGTCAGAGGAAGAGTAGTGTTGCCATACCCATGACATTTTTGTAGTTCCACTGTGATTGGTGGGTGGAAGAGGAAGAAAGGAAGGAATCCCTGAGTCAGTGGTTATGTCATCCAACTCTGAACCTTTTTTAAATGCTTATATTTCGGAGTGGACTCCTTCCTGTCATAGGCAAACGAAAGCAAGGCCCTGGTGTTCAAATCGACAGAGGAAATCAAACAACGGAAATGTATTCAACTCATCTGATTTCGGGTCTGATTTAGGCACAAAGTCAGCAATATCTGGAGGAAGAGTTTAGGGTGTTGAGGTCAGTTAAACCGCCCCCCACTACTTACTGGTCCTTTGTTTCATTTTATTAACCCTGGAGGGATAAAAGGCAAAGTTGATCTCCATGGGATTTGAACTCAGAACATAGAAGTTCGGAACAAATACCACAAAGTATTTTACCCAACACTTTAATACTCCTGCTCCCATCTGCTACTAATACGAAAGTCTGTTTTAAGGATTAAGGTAAAAACTGATTTCTTTTTATTTTTATTTATTTTTTAATCTGTTATAGCAAGAGTGAAGGTCTGTGGCCCGGTGGTTAGGGTGCTATACTCACGATCATGAGATCACAGTTTCAGTTCCAGGACAGGGCAGTACATTAGGTTCTTGAGCAAGATACTTCACTTTTCACATTGCTTCAGTCCACTGAAGCAGCAATAGCTCGAAAGTTAACCCTGCCTTGGACTGGCATCTCCATTCAGATGGGGAGTGTTGTTATCTCAGTCACCATGGAAACCAGGTTTTCTTTCTGATATTATGAGTCCTGGGGTTCAGATCTGAGTAAAAAAGTAAAACAGGAAACTTAACCATCCAGCTATTTCCTGATCTGAACAATTCTTTTGATAAGGTTTTTTTGGTACAAGTTTGGCTCTGCTTGGAATTTTTATCCGTGTCTAATTGACCGCTTCGTTATCATTTGTGTATCAGCTGCTGCTTTTGTTTAACCCCGAGTCAACTCTCTTTTAGCAAATCTATTATCAAAGTGTTCTAAAGATAGCGTTCCTCCCCCTCCACTATCACACACACACACAAAACCAATGTGTTGTGAGTGAACGACAGAAACCGCGTGGAAGTCCATGTGTGTGTCTTTGTGTCAGTGTCTGTCCTCGCTCTTGCTTGTCAACCAGTGTTGGTTTGTTTCCATCCCCATAACTCAGCAATTTGGCATGAAACTGATATGAATAAATGCCATGCCTACAAAGTAAGTTCTAACATCAGTTTGCTCAACTAAAAGCCTTCTGAGGTGGTGCTCCAGCATGGCTGCAATCCAATGACTGAAAACAAGTAAATGGTCAAAAACAAGGTGCCTGTAAGTCCTTCTCAATCAAAAGGGATCGCTGTCTTGTGAGCTGCATGGTAATCTCACTACTTCTGGGACCAGGAAAAAAGCAGCCAAGTACATTCTGTAAAATGGTTGGCACCAGATTATAGGGACCCTGCTAAAGGAGGCATTGAAGCATGACCCAATCTTCAGATCCTGTCAAACCATCACATTCATGCCAGCATGGAACATGGACATTAAAAGATAATGATACTTGTGTGTGTAGGCGCAGGAGTTGCTGTGTGGTGAGGGATTGCTATATATATATATATATATTTCTTTACTACCCACAAAGGACTAAATATAGAGAGGACAGACAAATGGATTAAGTCAATTACATCGACCCCAGTGCGTAACTGATACTTAATTAATCGACCCCGAAAGGATGAAAGGCAAAGTCGACCTCGGCGGAATTTGAACTCAGAACGTAACGGCAGACGAAATATGGCTACGCATTTCGCCCGGCGTGCTAACAATTCTGCCATATACACACACTCATACATACTGGGTGACACATGAGAACGTGGCCTGCGTTCTGGAGCACAGTTGAAGCCATATCATTTCACATGTGCACAGCAATTCAAGATCGATGACAAGAGATAACCAGTGAATTACTGCACATGGCTTGCATCTAAATAGCAGTCAAAATCACACACTGACACCTGCAGACGAACGGCTGGGTGCTTTTTCAGGTGTGTAACTATATTTTTGTGTTTACACCATGCTACGGAAACCGGACTACTTTTTCATGCACTACCCTGTAAATATATACCTTCATATCATCCATTGTCCATGCTGGCATGGGTTGATACACACACAACATATTTACTAATCATCATCATCATTTAACGTCCACTTTCCATGCTAGCATGGGTTGGACGATTTGACTGAGGTCTGGCAAACCAAACTCCAATCTTGATCTGGCAGAGTTTCTACAGCTGGATGCCCTTCCTAATGCCAACCACTCCGAGAGTGTAGTGGGTGCTTTTTATGTGCCACCAGCACGAGGGCCAGTTTGGTGGTACTGACAACGGCCACGCCCAAATGGTGCTTTTTATGTGCCACCTGCACAGGAGTCAGTCCAGTGGCACTGGCGAATGATATTCTAGTATAATACAATCCACACTTTTTGTAGCTAAAACTCAGTGCAGCCGTAGTTATATTCAATGTAAACAAAACATCTTTTTTTCCTTGTTTGCATCCATACATTATATTCAAAAGTGAAAATGGGTACAATTTTTCACTAGTGTAACTTTTTGCACTTTAGGCTGTAGTCTTTTAAATGAAATAATCACCTTGAAACAATAAGTCAGTGAAACAACCACACCGCCAACCATTGTATGTGTTAGCTACGCCCACAATGTTTCATAGCCACAGACAATGGACCGTGTATATTAGTAGTTAGGCATCTCAGGCTTCCCACTTTCCCTAGCTTCATTTTCACAGATTTATTGTTTGTGGTTTTCTCTCTCTCTCTTTCTTTTCATTTTTCTCCACCACCACCCCTATAGACTATATTGCTCTCCAATTTTGATTGTAATATTTTTCATTTTTTTCTCTGTTTGAGAGGTACAACAGACGTGTGATTATTATGTCACAAGACGAAATCTTGAAGCTGAGCCAATTGGCAGGAAACCTAAGGTCGGACAATGAAAGAGTGGGTTGGATTTGATATCCATAGCAACTGTTGGTCAGAAAGTCTAATGATGGTTGCTTCTGATAGGACCCTAGATAGAGCAAGTGGGTGTTGAGAACCCTATTGCCATGAGAACTCTCCCAGGATTAGTGGGCAAAAAAGATGGGCAGATGAATGCCTTTGTCTTTTCATAGTAAATTTCTCACATTTTGCACCACAAAAATATGGGGTATAAATATTATTCCCGAGGGTGGCAAGCTGATAGGAACTTGGTCAGGCCACTTAGAATACAGAAGTAAAGAAGTGCTGATCTCTCAAAGTAGATGGAATATGTGGAAGAGGGAAACCCAGGAAGACATGGGATGAGGTACTCAAGGATGACCTCAGGATGTTGAACCTTTTATACGATAAGACAAAGAACTGAAATACCTGGCCCCTTGCAGTACTCAAAAAAAAACCTGTCCTCCACAGTAGCAGTGTTAAGGCCAGTTACCCTGGTGGAGGGGATTGGCCAGCAAGAATCTGGTGCCGGTGCCACTTAAAAGCACCCAGCACACTCTGTAAAGTGGTTGGCATTAGGAAAGGCATCCAGCCATAGAAATCAAGCCAAATCAGAATGGAGCCTGGTGCAGCTCCCCAGCTTGCCAGTCCTGGTCAAACCGTCCAACCCATGGCAGCATGGGCAATGGACATTAAATGGTGATGATGATGATGTAGTGTTTGGCAGGTGATGGTGTCTGTGCCAGTTAGAAATTATTTATAAAGTTTGCGAATTTGGATAAATTGATTTAGGCACTGGCGTGGCTGTGTGGTTAAGAAGCACAGTTTGCAACAGTGTGGTTTGGGGGTTCAGGCCCACTGCACAGCACCTTGGGCAAGTGTCTCCTACTACAGCCCTGAAACAACCAATATGTTATGAATGAATTTGGTAGACTGAAACTGTGTGGAAGCCTGTTTGTATATATAATAATTATATGTGTGTGTGTATATATATATATATATATATATATATATATATATATATATATATATATATATATATATATATATATATATATATATATATATATATATATATATATATATATATAGAGAGAGAGAGAGAGAGTTTCTATTTGTTTCTTTCATTGTTAAAAAAAAGTTTGTTTTCTATGTTTTTGTTTTTTAAGTTCTCGTTTCTCATTTTGTTCACGTTTTTTTTTGACATCCTGTACTCATATATGCATATACATATATATATATATATATATATATGTATGTATGTACATATATGTATGTATATGTGCATATATTTGTATATTATATATATATATATATATATATTCTAGTAAAGTATACACCCTGTACCCAACAGCACGAAAGGAGCAGGTGTTATTACAATAACAATGATCTCATGAATATTCATTAAGTATTTGGTGGGGCTTTTCGTACAGGATTTAGGTATGATTAAGTTTTCCCTCATAATCCACCAGGGCATCCCCCTGCTCACTTTAGCCTTTTCTTTTTTCCTTCTTTTAATCTACAAATCTAGATGCTGGCATCATTGTGTGGATACGAAGCTTGCTTCCCAGTCATGTGGGGGTCTCGTCCCACAGGCAGCCTTTCACTTTTCCTATTCAAAGGGGTTTTGCAGCACAATATTTACATGCGCTGTCATGCATGGCTCAGTGGTTAGAGCATCGAGCTTACGATTGTGAGGTTGTGAGTTCAATTCCCGGACCGGGCTGCGTGTTGTGTTCTTGAGCAAGACACTTTATTTCACGTTGCTCCAGTTAACTCAGCTGTAGAAATGGGTTGCAACATCACTGGTGCCAAGCTGTATCGGCCCCTTTACCTTTCCCTTGGATAACATCGGTGGCGTGGAGAGGGGAGGCCGGTATGCATGGGCGACTGCTGGCCTTCCACAAACAACCTTGCCCAGATTTGTACCTCGGAGGGTAACTGTCTAGGTGCAATCCCATGGTCATTCATGACCAAAAGGGGTCCCCTCTTCCTCATCACTTATAGCTTTATGTGATGTCCCCTCAAGAGACAATAGTCCCAAAAAGGATTTTATACATATATGTATATATATATTCGTTTATCATTTTACTTGTTTCAGCCATTAGACTATGGCCATGCTGGAGCACTACAGACGATCTTACCAATCAGTCTAGCAGTGGAGGTTCTATAGGATGTTGGATAACAGCCTGTTTATATCACCCAGCCCTTTTCAGAGTCAGCAGTTATGGAAGATAATACGGTGAGACAGCTATGTGTGTGTGTGTGTGTACATACATGGAGGACTTCCTCACAGTTTCCACCTTCCAAATTTACTCACAAGGCATTGATTAGCTTGGGGCCATGGTTGAAGACACTTGCCAAAGGTGTCACACAGCGGGGAATGAACCTGAAAATTTTTGTTTTTGCTTTTTGCAGGATCACTTCTCAGGTACTGGGAAGTGATCCCGGTACTGGGCTGGGTTCGTACAATTCATTTGCGAAAACTGTATGTTCAAGCTATGTACACACACACACATTCGTATTCAAGTCTTCACCACCTGAAGGACAGCAGGTGAGGAGGAACTCTGAGCAAAATCAGAGTTTCCAAATGCACTCTACTATTAGTATTAAGTGTTTGTTTAACCCAAACACACACACACACACACATATTTATGTACAGTGATACATATCTATGTAACGTATATGTGCCTTGAAATTCGAAATGTGGCATTACCCATTGTTAAAGTATTATGTGTGTTTATGGTGTCAGGTTCCACTTCTTGACTTTACTATACAAATCTGTATATTGTGTGAGTTTACTTATTAGATATGAGTGTATATAAGACACTACAAAACAGTAACCGTCACTATCTCCTGCTTTCCAACATATTAACCTTTTTATGCCTTTTTATTACAAAAAAAACTCTTAACATTTCAAACAATGTTTCTCTTATAAAAAGAAAAACGACAAACTTAAAAGTTACGATGAACTCTGAGGAGTCTTTATAAGTGAACAATATTATGTTGATTCTGTAAGGCCTTGAGTTGGCAGAACCAGTAGCATGCCAGGCTATCTTGATGTTCTGAGTTCAAATTCCACCAAGGTTGACTTTGTTTTTCATCCTTATGGAGGTTAAGTACCTGTCAAGTACTGGAGTCAAACATTATTATTATGTCATTAATAAACATTATTATTTTGTCAATAATGAATAATATTATTATGTCAAGGCAGCTACTTAGCAGAATCGTTAGCATGCCAGGCAAAATGCTTAGCAGTATTTCGTCTGCCACTACATTCTGAGTTCAAATTCCGCCGAGGTCTACTTTACCCTGGGGTTGATAAAATAGGTGCCAGTGAAACACTGGGATTGATGTAATCAACAAGTCCCCCCCCCTGACTATACTTCCGACCTTGTGCCTATAGTAGAAAGGGTTACTATTATGTTGATTCTCTAAGGCAGTGAGTTGGTGGAACTGGTAACATGCTGGGCAAAATGCTTGGCGGCATTTCATCTAGCTTAATGTTCTGAGTTCAAATTCCACCATGGTCAGCTTTGCCTTTCATCCTTTCAGAGTCAATAAAATAAGAAGCAGTCAAGTTCCAGGGTCAATGTAATCCACAAGGCCCTTCCCTTGAAATTTCAGGCTTTGTGCTTGTAGCAGAAAGGACTTATTTTGTCGGTTCCCTATTCTTACTGTATATCCTCATTTACATGCAGACATGGGTTGGACAGATCTGACTGCGTCTCAGCACTTTTTGTGGTCATTCATATTCTTACAAACTTTACAGCAGAGAAAAACCATCAGTTTTTGTTGTCGCATCATTCTCAGGTCCACTTTTCCATGCTTGCATGAGTTGGACGGAATTTATTGCAGCAGAGATTCTACACCTGGATGCCTTTCCTGTCATCAACTCTCACCTTTTTTTCCAACCAATCTAATATTTTTCTATGGCCAAACATATTTTGTGCAGAATATCAGAAATGAACGACACTGCTTGTATGACAGTGACACTCGTTTACAGCTATCATATGATATCAAAACAAAGAGACACCCAAGCATACACATGCTCAAGCACACAGACATATTCACATATAAAACCATAAAAACCCATATCAGGTACCAGCTAAATACTGGGGTTGATTTACTAGAGGAATCCCTTGCTTCAAAAAATGCTTGCCTTGCATTACCAGGAATAATTAAAGTGTCTGATGATTGTTGCAGATTATGAACATTTCCAAATCTTTGTGTGTGCATGGGTGTGTGTGAAATTTAATTTTTCATATCAAACATACTCACAGCCCACTTGAATTGGCTCAAGAGGAACAAAGTTTTCTTGCATGTTGCACGGGTTAATAATTTAAATAAACATCTTGCTCGTTATCTCACTTAACAGAGACAGAACACAATGAGACGTTTGATAAGTTATTGATGCCACCTGGTGAAATATTAATGTTAAATGTCTCTAACATTTCTTGGCCAAATCTCAAAGGAAGCACTGTTGATATTGATGTATCTGCTTCTGTTATTATTCTTTGCCAGTGGTACATAAAAAGCACCCATGCTGGTGCCACATAAAGGACATTGGGTCAATGTCACATAAAAAGTACTTGTGCCAGCACCACATAAGACATTTGGGTCAGTGTCACGTAAAAAGTACTTGTGCTGGTGTTACGTAAGAAGCACCGGGTACACTCTGTAGAGTGGTTGGCATTAGGAATGGCATCCAGCCATAAAAACAATGCCAAAACGGACAGTTGGAACCGGAACAGCTCTCCAGGTTCGCCAGCTCCTGTCAAACTGTACAATCCATGCCAGCATGGGAAACGGATGTTAATGATGATGATTTCTGTTTAAATACACTGCCTCTGTTTTAAATGATTTCATAAAATAACTTTGCTGTTATCACCCTGGTGCATGGAACATAAAGGAACGAAGTTTTCTCGGAACGGTTTAATATACATCATTTTAACCCTTAAACGGCAAACCTCATCAATTAACATTGCATTAGAGAACAGGGAACATTATCAGTTGACATGTGCCGGTGGCATGTGTAAAAGATTCGAGCGAGATCATTGCCAGTACCGCCTGACTGGCCCTGTGCCGGTGGCACGTAAAAGCACCCACTACACTCTCGGAGTGGTTGGCGTTAGGAAGTGCATCTAGCTGTAGAAACTCTGCCAGATCAAGATTGGAGCCAGGTGCAGCCATCTGGTTCACCAGCCCTCAGTTAAAATCGTCCAACCCATGCTAGCATGGAAAGCGGATGTTAAACGATGATGATGATGATGTCAACAATTTTACATGGCTACCACAATCTTCAAGTGAATCTTTTACAACACTTTTCGTTGGTAAGATTGTAAATTTTATTATGCAAGAGACTAACAATTGTTGTAGTTTTTGTACTAATTCTAAGGAGAAAGCCGAGTATAAAATATTACCCGGAAGAATAGTTTGTGTTTTTGCCCATTTGGCACACCCATTCATGCACCACTTTTCCTTTGCAGTTTAAAGGTTGTAACAGGAAGTTTGTAGCATAGCAAACGGAGGTGGTCTCAGGCATGCTGGTAGCAAAATTAATCACTTATGATGATTCTATTAATATACACACTTTCTATGAAATAATCTTATCTTTTACTTCTTTCATTCATTGGATTGTGGCCATGCTGGGGCACTGCCTCAAAAACTTTCAGTACAACAATTCAACTCCAGTACGTTTTTTTTTATAAACCTGGCACTTAATTTATCAGTTTCTTTTGCTGAACTGCTAAGTTATGGTGGTGTAAACACACCAACACCAGTTGTCAAGTGGGATGGGGTGGGGAGCAGGCACACTTACATAACAGGTTTCTTTCTATTTTTGTCTACCAAGTCCCCTCACAAGGCTTTGGTCAACTGGAGACTATAGTGGAAGACCCTTGACCAAGGTCACTGATTTAGTAAAATAACTTTCGTCATTATTTAGCTGGTGTTTGGAACATAAAGTGACACAAAACTATAATGGCAGCTTCTAATTTAAATCGCTTTAAAACAGGAAGTTTGTGTCCTAAAACCAGGTATGTCTCGGGTGGATTGGTAGGGTTAATCCTTTTCTTACAATATTTTTATTGAAATAAGGCGGCGAGCTGGCAGAAATGTTAGCATGCTGGGTGAAATGCTTACCGGTATTTCATCTGTCTTTACGTTCTGAGTTCAAATTCCACCAAGGTCAACTTTGCCTTTCATCTTTTCGGGATCAATAAATTAAGCACCACTTACATATTGGAGTGATCTAATCGACTGGCTCCCTCCCCAAAAATTTCGTGCCTTGTACCTAGAGTAGAAAAAAATATATATTTTTATTGAAATGCACTGCATTACTAAACTGATGTTTGGGACATAAATTAATATAAAATTAGACAACACCCTCCACTCCTAATTTCAGCTACACCATATTCAGAGGAAAATAGTTTCTAATGCATTAAAGCTTCTTGCATGTAAGATCCCCAGGTGGCTTTCTTTTTTTTTTTTGAGACCTTTTGTGGGGGGAAAAGTCTGTCTTATATTGTCATTGTAACCCTTTATCATTCTGTTTCCTCTGCAAAATGTGAAGCTTGTTCACATTATTTTGAATCCACCATGCATAATATCATAGCCTTGAGACTTAAATGATGTTATTGATGGTTTTTAAAATGACATTGTAAGGTAGGTGTGAGAGGCCAAATCTGACCAGTTTAAGCTTAAAACAGGCAAAATATTTGGGGCTGGATCTGGCCAGTTTAAATGCTAAAGGGTTGAAACAGGAAGCTTGTGTCAGAGAGCCAGGAGTGATCTCAGGAAAGGTGGGCATTGAAAAAGAATTACTCCACAATACTTTGACTGGTGAGGCAAGGGTCACCTAATTCTTTCCCAATAAGTATTTTATGAACAATATAAAGAACAGCAGCAGCAGCAGCTCAACAATAGAAATAGTAAATAAAGAACAGCTTGAGAAGTCTTAGTGTAACAATGATTTGTATAAGGAAGGGAGCCCGGGCCAAGCAAAGGGTCAGTAGGTCATAGCAATGGGAGCTTCTGAAGATCTGTTTTCCCATTGGCTTTGTACAGTTCGTTACTTAATACTTTGACAATTAAATCTTTCATCTGTTGACATTAATACTTCTGAATTATTTCTGGGAATCTTTTCTTTTTCCTTTTTTTCTTTTTATTTTTTTTATAAGTGATGTTTAAGCTTCATTGTTTGTTTGTTGGAGAAGACACGAACAATAGCAACGGTGGTGGTGTTGTCTGTTGCTTCAAAAGCCAGTTTGTTTATTTGGTGGTGCCCTGAAGGCAGAAATAAATTAATCCCGTAAATAAAGGAACTACTGGCTACATGAGCCGAGCTAAGAACACTCACGGTTAATAAAGGACTCCACTTAAATATCATTTCCTCCGCTTTTGTTCCCAAGTCAAGCTACAGAAGCAGCCGAAGTCAACCATGTCCCACTCAAGCTTATTTCCCTCGTTTCGTTTCTTACTCATCATCTGTTGCACACACTAACAGCTGCCCTCGTTAATCTATTTGTCTTCTTGTTGTTCGTTTGTTTATTTAACCTTAAATATACTCTGGGCCACTACATCAAAGGCTTTCTGAATTAGCAAAATCATTCGAGCATCTAAACAAAAACGCTTCACAATATTTGCTCTGACTCTCTCTTCTCTGGGTTCAAATCCTGGTGAGGTCTTCTTTGCTTTTCATACTTTCAGGGTTGATGTAAAAAAGAAAAAAGAAACAAGGTACCATAGGTGTAGGAGTGGCTGTGTGGTAAGTAGCTTGCTTACCAACCACATGGTTCCGCGTTCAGTCCCACTGCGTGGCACCTTGGGCAAATGTCTTCTACTTAGCCTTGGGCCAATCAAAGCCTTGTGAGTGGATTTGGTAAACGGAAACTGAAAGAAGCCCGTCGTATATATGTATATATATATATATATCTATATATATATATATATATATATATATACGTGCGTGTGTGTATATGTTTGTGTCTGTGTTTGTGCCCCTAACATCGCTTGACAACTGATGCAAAAGACACTGATAGAATAAGTACTAGGCTTACAAAGAATAAGTCCGGGGGTCGATTTGCTCGACTAAAGGCGGTGCTCCAGCATGAAATTGTTGGGGAGGTGGTCTAGTCAATTACATCAACCCCAGTATTCAACTGGTACTTATTTTATCAACCCCAAAAGGATGGAAGGGAAAGTCAACAAAAATTTGAACTTAGAACACATGTCCAGCATAATAACAATTTTGAAATAATAAGGGTTAATTAAAACAGCTTAGTCATTTTCAATGTGGTGGTTAGAACATCAATTAACATGAAATTTTAATGAGAAGTTTTCATTTAGATCACTTAAAACAAGCAGTTTATATCCTAGAACCAAGGGCAGTTCCGGGCAAGTTGGTATCAGAATGGCTAATTATGTTATCACGAGATGGTGAGAGAGTTGACTCGCATAGATGGTCAGCATGCTAGAAATAACAGTCAAATTTCCCTCAAATCAGAAATCCCCTCACCAATCTTTTTTTCACTAAGGAAGGATACATCTGATAATGCTGTCCTATATACCTATTTCTTTACTGCCCACAAAGGGATAAACATAGAGAGGACTAACAAGGACAGACAAACGGATTAAGTCGATTATATAACTGGTACTTCATTTATCGACCCCGAAAGGATGAAAGGCAAAGTCGACCTCGGCGAAATTTGAACTCAGAATGTAGCGGCAGATGAAATACTGCTAAGCATTTCGCCCAGCATGCCAACGTTTCTGCCAGCTTGCCGCCTGTCCTATATACCTTAAAAAAAATTTTTCGAAAATGGGAAGGTCACGACTGGAATACTTTTGATGATAGGTTTGTGCTGTGCAATAAAAATTAACCTGGAGCTCATCAACAATGACAGCTTTCACCTGCTTTATTTCCTATTATCCTCCTTATCTCATCTCATTTTAATATTCCACCCTCAGCCTCCACCACCGTCACCACTGTACATTGCCTGAACTGATAAGACCCTTACTTCTCATTCAGCTTGAAACAGTTTGATTGATTGGTTTATAATTAAGCAGCAGCTCGTTTGTATATTTTTGATGTTAATTTTGTCGTTTCAGTGACAAGATTAACAGTGGATTGATTTACACAGACAAGGTGAGTGTTTGTTTAGCAATTGGATGGTGGGGCTCTCTCTCTTTCTTTCTCTTTCTTTTACATCGATGGCTTAAATCAATGATAGGGTCTATACCAGAGACCCCTTATTTTTAGGGCCTCCAAGAAATGCTGTTTTGGTGGGCAGCTGCCACAGGGGGTTGTTCTGTGTATTTCTATATTTTCGTTTCAGTGACAAGATTAACGACAGATTTAAACAGACCAGGTATTTGTCTAGCAATTAGAGGGTAGGAGATGGCTTAATCAGAGATAGAGCAACCCTCCAGGATCCCTTTTTATAGAGCTTCCAATTTTGCAGTAGCAAGCAGCTGCAACAGGGGTCATTTTCTATGTGTTTGTGTATTTTCGTTATATTTATAAATTTTGTTTTTATTTCATTTAACCTTTGTTTTTTTTGTTTTTGCTTTTTACAAATTACTGATTTTTACATTTTTCTTTTGTTTTTTTCGGTCTTCTGCAGGTGAAATATGGTGAAAGTCTCACAGATTTCTGATTCTGCGTTTTGGTGACACAAGCGAGAAATGGAACTGAAAGTAATTGTCGACGGCTTCATCCGGGTGGTCTGTGGGGTGAGCGAGGAAACGACCTGCCAGGATATCGTCATTGCCCTTGCACGTGCCATCGGCCGGGCGGGTCGCTTCTCTCTGTTGGAGAAATGGCGCAATCAGGAACGTTCGTTACCACCTTGGGAGAAACCTTTTCTAGTTCTGCAGAAATGGGGCCAGTATGCATCAGACGTGCAGTTTATCTTGCAGCAAACGGATACTGTACCTGCAACTACAAAACCTAAGGAATGTCTCGATAAATCTGGTGCTTCGTCCAATGATGCCATGAGGGCACAGAATCTGTCCCCAATATCATCTCAAGCTCAAGATTACAGTGTGAAGAGGTCCTTAACTTTCAGTGGAGCTATGTACAGTTCCCAAGAGAAACCAAAACCCTCTCGCTTACATACACGGCGCAGCCTTCCTCTCAGTACCACAAATGAGTCCTCCATACCATCTTCACAAAATTCTTCCCAATCACATCATCATCATCATCATCCTTATAATAACCAAGTCCCAAAGCAGCCACAATATCACGTTAATTCTTCATCACCATATCAGCAGAATCGACCGGAACCATCACATTCAAATCAACTCTATACACAACACCAATACCAACAATCACAACAACAACAAAAATTATTTCAAAACCAACATCCAAATATACAAAAACCCATATCTTCCATTAAACCTCAACCAAAACCTCGAAATCTTCCACTAAAACCTATTAATGAGAAACAACCAGTTCGGACTATTGGTACTGTGTCTCCGATACAGAGTTACAGTCATTTGTCTCTATCTACAAATCAGGACTTACCAAACAGAATATTGCACAATAATGTTCCAGGACCGAATTCCCAAAACAGAACTGGCAATGCCGGGGATTCGTCTATGAACAACAATTATTACAGCAGAAATACCAAACCTATTAATAATAATAATAATAGTAATAATAATAATAATAATGACAGTAATAATAATAGTAATTCTCACAGACATCTACAGACGTTTAAAAGTGTTCATAACGATGTTGACAAAGTCTTGTCTGAGAAATCGACTTTTAACGAGTTTAAGGATAATTCAGACATTGACGAGGATAAGAGCAAAGTGTTAAGTACCTTCCATTCTGGCCCCAACAAAACTATTTTGCATGATAAAAGGATTCTATCGGACATCGAAGAATATGATCTTGAGAAAAATTACCCCTTTTCAGCCGTGTCTCCAATGCCGAGCAAAACAGCCGAGTATTACAGGATCCAGGGACAAAACTATGTTGACCAACTGACCAGAGACCAGGACCCTCAGATTTTGTACCAATTGATTGATCAACAGCATAATGAAATTGAACTGAAAAAGACCATAATTAAGGATTTAGAACAAGGTAGGTGCTTCTGTCTTATGTTTTTATTGTTATTAAATATTTGGTTTATTTTTCGGCATGGCTGTGTGGTTAAGCAGTTTGCCTCCCAACCCTGTGGTATTCAGTTCAGTCCTACTGTACAAGTGGGGGCAAGAGTCTTCTACTATAGCCTCAGGCCAACCAAAGCTTTGTGAGTGGATTTGGTAGGCAGAAACTGAAAGAAGCCCCTGGTGTGTGTATATATATATATATATATATATATATATATAATTGTATATGTTTGAGTGTTTGTGTTTCTCCCCCCATCATCGCTTGACAACCAATGCTGGTGTGTTTACGTCCCCATAACTTAGCGGTTCAGCAAAAGAATCCGATAGGATAAGTACTAGGCTTACAAAGAATAAGTCCTAGAGTCGATTTGTTTGACTAAAGGTAGTGCTCCAGCATGGCCGCAGTCAAATGACTGAAACAAATAAAAGAATATATATGTAACTACTTGGACTTTAGGTCTATATCTGTTAGTATGTCGGTTGAAGCACATTGACCATTTGGGCTACCTGAGGTAATCCGCAGTTA
Source organism: Octopus sinensis (assembly GCF_006345805.1). Lineage (NCBI taxonomy): Eukaryota > Metazoa > Mollusca > Cephalopoda > Octopoda > Octopodidae > Octopus > Octopus sinensis. The sequence continues at coordinate 29,532,764 of NC_043020.1, forward strand.
CGATATAATTTTCACTGGATCCGCATCAGGAAATCCGTAGTGTTTGTTACGTTTATAATTGATGACAGAAAGGGAAGATGGAATTGGTAAGAATCTTTATTCAGCAGGACAATCGTTTCAACTCCTCCTGCAGCTGTCACTTGGGGTGCTTGGTGTAAAGCAGGTACTTTCAAGTGATGCAACCTGCACTGGATAATGCAACACAACTAGATGCACAATATCCTGCCCCTAAGGGACAGCTACAGGAGGGGTCAAAGCAATCATCATACTAAATCCATCTTCCATTTCCTTCATCAATTATGTGTGTGTGTGTGTGTGTGTGTGTGTGTGTATACCTTTGTCTTGACCTCACATGGTGGTTGTAAACAAGCGCCACTGTCATACAAGCAGTGTTGTTTGCTTCCAGTCTTCCAAGAGAGACATGTCTGGCCATGGGAAAGATTATCTAACTTGGAGCATCTGTGTATTTACTCTGCTTACTTAGAATAACGACCAAATCTCCCTCAGATTCCACCCTAAATGAGCACATTGGGGATTCCTAGATATATACTCTCTCTGAAAACATGATGGGATGGTCACAGTTGGAATGTTTTTGACTATAGATCTACTCTGCCAAGGCTGAATTCAGACACCAACAGCAATAGTACAGCATGAGAGAGAGGAAGAGAGAGTGGAGTGAGAATGAATGGAAGACAAGCACACACCTGTAGAGAAACCTCATTAATAAGCCTGGCTCATTAGCGTAATTTCTCAGGCTCTTGTGTGGAGAGCTTGACAGAAATTTTAGATTATGGGAAAGAATGACTGACGTTGCTGATTTAATCCGAGTGGCCTCCTGCAAAGCTTGATTTGCAGCTTAATTCCAAAATCGGTTTCCCATAAACGGGGTTTCGGAATCCTTAACTCGCGACAACTCATTCAGATTTCTGGAGTTTAGTAGGGGACCCTTGTTGTTGAAATGTCGATACACTGTGATTATATTCTAATGGTAATTCAGGTTTATGAATTGTTAATACTGAAGCAGGTGCCACACAAATTGCAAGCTTGCATGTTATAGTACTCTGTCTCTGTGTGTGTGTGTGTGTGTGTGTGTGTTTGCACGTGTCGATTAAGTGAAGCTGTTAGTTAACCCAAAAAAGTTCTCTCAGAGATACAGCGTCTATAGTGAGTGTGTGTGTTTGTGTGTTTCAGTATGTGTGTGATGATGTGTATGTGTTGTAAGTGGGGTATTAGTAAGATTTGTGTTGTAAGGAAGTGTCGGTGAGAGATTTGTGTGTATGTGTGTGTAAGTCAGGAATGTGTGTATATGAATCTATTGGCCAACTTATTTGAATCGTAAAGTAACATAAGACTACCTGTGATTATGTTGGTCTGCATATAAAACCGTGTGTGTGTGTATTTGTGTACATTTGTGCATGTGCACCAATGCTTATGCAATCAAGTGCACACATGCTTATGCAATCAAGTGCACACATGCAGTACAGCTGCACACATGCATTGCATGTTACAGAAATAAAACCAAATACTTGGGTCGTCCACCAACTATATTTCTGCATGGTTCTGATACATCCTACCTGTGGGGGTTCATACCTTAGCAGAGGAGGGGGTGTTGACGAAAACTCCAGGCTTAATTAATTCCTCGCCAACTTTCTTCTGCGAATGCCCTTTTACAAAAGATACGAAAGGTTACGACACGTTATTGTTCTACCCTTTGAGATCAGCAGGGGCAGTCCACCTATCAGTAAACACCTGTGATCGTGAAATGTCAAGCATTCGATTCTGTTCATTTGACAAATTTGTTCGTTAGTCAAAACACCAAACGCTAAGCTCATTCTTTAATGACCTTTATCAATAAGTAAATCTTGGAGCTATATCAGAGACATCTGGTGGTGATTACGAAATAATTAGTTTATCTTCTTTCACTCATTAGACTGTGGCCATGCTGGGGTACCACCTTCAAGGGGTTTTGGTCGAACAAATCAACCCCAATGCTTATTTTTTAAAGTCTGGGACTTAATCTATCAATCCTTTTTTGCTGAACTGCTTAGTTAAAGGGAAGTAAATCAACCCTGGTTATCAAGCAGTGGGGGGGGGGGGACACAAACACAATGACATAGACACACACATACCTATTTCTTTACTACTCACAAGTAAAGGGGCTAAACATAGAGGGGACAAACAAGGACAGACAAATGGATTAAGTCAATTATATCAATCCCTTGTGCGTAACTGTTACTTAATTTATCGACCCCGAAAGGATGAAAGGCAAAGTCGACCTCGGCAGAATTTGAACCCAGAACGTAACGGCAGACGAAATATGGCTATGCATTTCGCCCGGCATGCTAATGTTTCTGCCAGCTAGACACACACATATACAATCACCATCATCCTAACATTCACACATCCACTTTTCCATGCACACAGAGGTTGGGACATCCCTCCCTCTCCACTGCTCATCATTCAGCTATTTTCTGATCCGTTCTCTCATTCCTGAGCCATTCTTCTATCTCTCACCCTCCCCCCCTCTTCCTACTGGTATTTCCTTCAACAGTACCCCCACCCTTGTTCGTCACTCACTGCATTCACTTCCACTCCCACCCTTAACCATCTCTTACTCTCCCCTCACACTCTCTCTATCCTCTCTCCTTTTGCTCACCTTCTTGTACCTTAAGAATTTGTTGTGGCACCTCATTAGAATGACACTAAGGCGATGAGCTGGCAGAATTGTTAGCACGCCGGCCGAAATGCTTAGTGGTATTTCGTCTGTCGTTACGTTCTGAGTTCAAATTTCACTGAGGTCAACTTTGCCTTTCATCCTTTCAGGGTCGATAAATTAAGTACCAATTATGCTCTGGGATCGATGCAATCGACTTAATCCCTTTGTCTGTCCTTGTTTGTCCCCTCTGTGTTTAGCCCCTTGTGGGCAATAAAGAAATAAGAATGACACTAAGTTTTATTTTATACTAGCAGTATCGCCCGGCATTGCTCGGGTTGTAAGGGAAATAACTATATAAGCATTTTTAGAGAGTTATAGCCAAAAAATAGCAAAAAAATGCATTAAAAATTGAAAAAAAATTAAGGTAAATTTTTTTTTTAAATCGTTGACACATCGTAGATATTTTTAGAGAGTTACTTCCCTTATATAAAAGCGAAAAAAATGCATTAAAATGGAAAAATATGATGGTAATTTTTTTTTAAATCGTAGACTCATCGTAGACGCGCGCTAATACCCAGAAGGGCTCGATATGAATCACGACTATAAGATACCCGCTTTTGGTTAAACTGCACCGCAAAATGTGGGAGTAGTTATGAATCTAAATCGAAGGGGACAGACACACAACTTCACTCTTATATAAAGATGCTTTTTTTTTCAGTCATAGAGTTAGATTTATGAAGGTCTTCAGTAGAAAATCCTTCGAATTCTGACTCGCTGCTTGATATAATGAAATTCGTATCCATTTTTTGTCAGAATTACAAATTTTGAAAACACAAGAACAAATTTCGGAAAAAAAATATCCCATAATTCACGGAATTAAAATTACACTTCGATTTTTGTACAAAACTGTATTTGAAGTGTTTACGAAGTATAATACGTGTTTTCACGAATGTACTAAAGAGATTTACTCTGATATTCTCATTTAAATATGAATAGGTAAATTCAGGCGGTTTGGTAACGAAAGGGTTTATATAAGTGTCGTCTGTTTATACATAAACACTGTTTCATACTTTCAGTTTAGTCTTCCTCAAATCACTCTGTCGCTAATTTACTCTCTTCCAAGAACATTTTCACTCACTCTTATCTGTTAGCTTCCTTTACATTTTACTCATGTATCTATCAGCGTGATAGACAGAAACAAATATTACATCTAGTTTCACTTTATTCGTTGCACACTGTGTGTGTGCGTTTGTGTGTGCTGTAAACCAGACTAAGAAAAGCATTTGACATACACACCAGAATGTGAGTTTTCTGTAAATTTTGCTTAATTGGAGTTTAAATTTTAAAAACTGGACCTGGCATGACCCGATGCATTCTACTCTTAAAAATGCTAGGTAAATTGTAATTGAAGAAATCCTATATTGTAGATTTCTATAACTTACAAAGGGAGGCAGATAAAATCTGCCTTTTATAATAAGAGATTCATTTATTCCTAAAAAAAACGATTTACTAATATGGTGTTTCTTTATTTCTCTTCATTTCACAGAAATCGTCTCAGCTGAAGAATTACTTGAAAACAAGAAAGAAATTGCAGCTTTTGAAAGTTTGTCCAACAGTTACTCCGAGGAATTGAGCGAGATTGAGAGTGAGGACTGGCAAGGTGTTGTGGACAAGGAATTCCGCAATGGGGAAGCTTTGAAGTCGGAATTATCCAATCACAGACAGGAACTTCATAATATGGAGGATCAGTTGCAAATGGTTAACGGCAAAATCGCTGACCTGAACAAGCAGCTGGAATCCGAGGTGAACAAGTGTCATGAGGAGATTAATACGATACAGAAGAAGATTGAAGAGGAGACGGCTGAAGATGGGAAACGGGGGAGAATGGTGAATGAGTTGAGTGAGCAGGTGGACCAAGTGGAGAAGGAATTCAAAGAGAAAGAAGATAAGGAAACTGAACTGATGGAGAGAGTGAAGGACTTGAACTTGAAGGATCTGGAGAAGAGTTCGGTTGTCGGCACAACCAAAACAGCAGAGACTGGAACAGGTGAGGGTTGTAAGCAAGACGTTCGTTTCATTTTCTCTACCTGTCTTCACATGGTTGTTTATCACCTTTATTATTATCATCATCATCATCATTTAACATCCGTTGTCCATGCTGGAATGGGTTATCATTATCACCATAAGCGTTATCACCTCCGCTCTCATCATCATCGTTACCATCACTGCTGTTAGCATCATCACTCTCATCATCATAATTATCACCTTTATCATCATCATCATCACTCGTTGCAATAGGGGAAAATATTTTATAAATAAGAGTTGTCAGTTGGTAAACAAATCTGATTGTTGTGATGATTGGGTGGTGTGATGACAGTTGAATCAAAACTGTTTCCATTGTTTACTTGAATTGGTAACAAAAATCATGTTATTGTCAGAATACGGTAGACACAATCCCAAAGACATAGTCTTCAGCAATATAACAATGTTGATATTAATAACTCTAAGTTTGAGGAACAACATTTGTTTGCAAAATTGGCACTAGGGACCTTGTAAGGGTACTTTAACACAGTCGTTCCATTTGCTAGAAACAGCAGCCAAAAATTCCCTTAGATATCACCATCCTAAAAATGGCTTATTATTTGAATGTCCAAGTTCAGGATATAGTCAGTTAGAAATATAGATGGGATGGTCACACCTGGGACGGTGGTTGAGCTATGAAAATTTGACACAGAAAACTGTGACATTTATTTCTACAAATGCAAATGTTTTTTTCTTACCTAAAGAGAAATGTAGAAATGTTTTTTTTCTCTTAATGTCCTCAACAAAGAGAGTAGGATTGGTGGTTGACATAAAGTTATGATCATTGTTTAGCCCCAGGTCAGTCTCGATTGAGTAGACCTGTTATCAAAAGTATTTCAACTATCATCATCATCATCATCATCGTTTAACATCCGTTTTCCATGCTAGCATGCGTTGGATGGTTCGACTGGGGTCTGGGAAGCCAGGAGGCTGCACCAGGCTCTAGTCTGATCTGGCAGTGTTTCTACAGCTGGATGCCCTTCCTAACGCCAACCATAAAGCTATCATTTTATACTTTTTTTCTTTACAGGTATAGTATATCTAAGACTCCATTAAATAACGTATCCTTCCTTTTTCGAGACAACAAGGTGTGATTTAAAACCCTTTTGTTACCATATTTCTGTTGAAATACAACTGTTTTAGTTTCAATTTTTAAAATAGCAAAGAATTTAGTAAAATAACTTTTATTAATATAGAGTTTGAAACATAAATTTACATCCAATTTTGATGGACCGTTTCAATTCAGGTCACTTAAAAAAAAAAAAAACCAGAAGTTCATATCCCAGGTCACTTTCTGGTGTGATTACATCATTTTCCACAGGTGCTATCCATTATACATGGCAAGGTACAATAACTTTGTCATTATAAATCAGGTGTGGTGGTCAGCTGGCGGAATCGTTAGCATGCCAGACAAAATGCTCAGCGTCATTTCTTCCAGCAATACATTCTGAGTTCAAATTCCTCCAAGGTTGACTTAGCCTTTCATCTTCTTGAGGGTCAATAAGTACCAGCTGAGCACTGGGGTTGAGGTTATTGACTAGCACCACCCCATCCAAAGAATTTCAGGTCTTGTGCCTTTAAAAGAAAAGATTAGTCAGCGAGTTGGCAAAATCCCAAGTGCACCAAACGTATTGCTTGGCGGCATTTATTCTGTCTTTACGTTCTGAGTTCAAATTCCACCAGGGTCGACTTAGCCCTTCATCCACTTGAGGGTCAATGAATTAAGTACCAGTTAAGCACCAGGGTCCATGTAATCAGCTTAACCTCTGTCCAGAAATTGCTGGCCTTGTGCCAAACTTTGAACCGTTTTCCTGAAGGCAGCAAGATGGCTGAATCATTAGAACACCGGACAGAATGCTTAGCAGCAGGTTTTCTGGTTTTACGTTCTGAGTTCAAATTCTACCAAGGTCCACTTAACCTTTCATCATTTTGGGGTTGATAAAATAAAATACCAATCTTTTTTACTACCCAAAAGGGGCCAAACACAGAGGGAACAAACAAGGACAGACAAATGGATTAAGTCGATTATATCGACCCCAGTGCGTAACTGGTACTTATTTAATCGACCCGAAATGATGAAAGGCAAAGTCGACCTCGGCAGAATTTGAACTCAGAACATAGTGGCAGGCAAAATACCGCTAAGCATTTAGTCCGGCGTGCTAACGTTTCTGCCAGCTTGCTGCCTTAATAAAGTAAAAGACCTTGATAAAATAAAATACCAGTCAAGTAGGGGTCAATGTCATTGACTTACACCCTCCCCCAAAATTTCAGGCCTTGTGCTAAGTGTAGAAAGAATTATTAATCTGGTGTTTGAAGCATAAATTAACATAAATCAACATAAATTACCAAAACAATTTTCATGGAATTTTTGAATTTAGATCACTAAAGAAAAGAAGAAAAAAAACCAACAATATGTTTGTATCATGGACCACTTTCTAATGCAATTACCTCATTTTCTTCAGGTCCTACCCATGGAAATAGGTAGGTTCTGCACAGTTGACTGACCAAAAAACAAACAAAAAAAAAATAGATAAAACCATCCTCACCACCCACTTAGCTTCTACCATATTCTACCATAGTCAGTTCCTCTGCACAGGTGATTCAGGTGTGTTACCTCTCTCTCTCTTTCTTTTGGCCTTCGCTGTGCAGCTTGCTTCTTGTCAGTTCCTTGTTTTTTTTTCCCCCTTTTTTTTTTTCTGTCGGTCAGTGTTTGCTACATTGCCACCATTGTGGTCAGTATTGCCATTTCCATATTATTATTATTATTATATCAATACCAGAAATTTTTGCTACACAGAAATATCTCTCTTATTTTTGCCGACACATATTTCTAATAAATACCACAATCTCATTCCTATTGTGTCCACATTTTTAGTATTATTTTCTGCTAAAATAATGTTGTAGCTATTGTTGCTATTGTTGTTGTTGTCTAGCTTAAGTCTTGACCAATTTTTATTTCTTGGCTGTTTTATTTTTTTAAACTTCAAATAATGGCTTTTTTCTATTTTATCATTTATTTTCGTATGCAATAGAATTTTTGTCTGAAAACACATCAATATTTCTGTTTTCTGTCCATTGCTTATTCTGTTCCATTTTTGTTTTCTTTTCTTTTATAATTAAACTGCTTTACCTCGTCTATACTTAATGATTTCTCATTTAATTGCAGTAGCTTCCATGGCTAAACTAAATGTTTCTTGATATTCCATTTACCCACTTTAGAAAACACTAGTATTTTCTGATTTCCATGTTATTGTAGATAGCCTAAACAGATTTATGAGAAAGGTGGCTTTATCATCTCATGAAAATATAGTAAATTAATGTTGATAATCTTAATGGTAAACTTAAAATTAGGCAACGAACTGGCAGAGTCGTTAGCATGCCAGGAAAAATGCTTAGCAACATTTCATCCATCTTTATGTTCTGAGTTCAAATTCAGCCGAGGTTGACTTTGCCGTTCATCCCTTTTGGGGTTGATAAAATAAGTACCAGTTGAATACTGGGGTCGATGTAATCAACTTAAACCCTCTCCCAAAGTTGCTGGCCTTGTGCCAAAATTTGAAACCAATATTAAATTTAAACTTAATATTCCTAACAAACCCATATTTTAAATCTGGATATATATGGATATAGATAATTCATATAGATTTGTGAGAAAGGCAACTTTCATCCTTAGAAAATGTAGGAGACTAATAGTAATATTTAAATAATAATTAAATAATTAGTAATAAGTAGATTTAAATAATTAGTAATAAGTAATATTCCTAAATACCCATATTAAAATTCTAATTACCTGCTAATTACAGAGACATGAGTGTTGTAATAATTACTCATAGAGACTCTGTCCCTGTTTCTCATCAATAACAACCAACTGGGTCGACTTATTCCATCGTTTCCCAAAAGAGTGGAAACCAAAAATCGGTCTTTGGTTCTATTTGAACTCAAAGCTGCTTAAAAGAGTTGTCTCTAAATACCGCCAAGGCATTTTTTCCATTGCTCTGTTGCTTCTGTTAATTTACCACCCTTAGAACCGCAGTAATATTAACATAAGTGCAAGTCGCTGGTTCAATTCCACTGCACAGCACCTTTGGCGACTATCTCTTGCCCAAGGTGCCGTACCTGGAGACTGAACCTGAAGCCATATGGTTGCAAAGTGAGCGTCTTACCCTTACAGCCATGTAAATCATCATCATCACCATCGTTTAACGTCCGTTTTCCATGCTAGCATGGGTTGGACGGTTCGACCGGGGTCTGGGAAGCCAGGAGGCTGCACCAGGCTCCAGTCTGGTAAATATTAAAAACATTATTAACCTACTTCCTAAGTATTCAAAAATCCAAATGATGGTTAATTATCTGAATATTTAAAAATCGATTAATTATTCATTTTGGATACTTTGACATTTAGTGATACACAAGCTGATTAAGTGCTTGAAACCTGAGTGCTGTCGTTTCTAATCCTCTGGGAAGGGAAAAAAATTATATCAGCTGGAAAGCATTATCCTAATCCTAAGAGTTTGGTCCTTGGATGGCAAAATGGTGCAGAAAATGTCTCCGTAACCTATTTTATCCAAATGCTAATAAAACAAATATCCACAGCCTGACTTTGTACGAGCATCATTTGTGTTTTATGGAAGCGTTGTGGTCTTGGAAATCTCTCCATATCATGGAATTCCATAGCACAAGACACGAATTTCCTGTTGACTTACATGGAACATGGACGTCAGTGTGATACCGAATTCTACATTGCATCAAATTTTTCAGAAACACAATGTTTCTGTAATGCCTGTAGTTAGAAGACAATTAGAAAAGGTGTCCTGTAGCTTGGGAATGTGTGATTAGAAGCTTACTTCCCAACCACATGTGGCCAGATTTGGTCCCACTGCATAGCAGCTTGATCAAGTGTCTTCTACTATAACCATCGGGCCTACCAAAGCCTAGTGAATGAATTTGGTAGATAGAAACTGACAGAAGCCTGTAATGCGTATGTATATATATATATATATATGTGTGTCTTTGTGTCTGTTTGTCCTTCAATCACTGTTTGGCAACCAGTGTTAGTGTACTTACATCGCTGTAACTTAGCAGTTTGGCAAAAAGAGACCGATAGAAAAAGTACTAGGCTTAAAAAATAAGTCCTGGGTTGACTTATTCAACTAAAATCCTTGTAGGCGGTACTCCAGCATGGCCACACATGCACATATATATATATATATACACGACAGGCTTCTTTCAGTTTCCCTCTACCAAATCCACTCACAAGGCTTTGGTCGGCCTGAGGTTATAGTAGTAGACACTTGCCCAAGATTCCACGCAGTGGGACTGAACCCGGAACCATGTAGTTGGTAAGCAAGCTACTTACCACACAGCCACTCCTGATATATATTCGCCAGGATAGATCACTAGCCACTAAACCTTTTTCTAGTTTCTCTCCCTGTTTATTTCTGTGTTCCTTTCTGCCGAAGAGCAAAGGCTCAAAACGTAAAAGACTTTCTGACTTCCCGAGCATTAAACTATTACATCTGTTTGTTGTTTACAAACCCGTCTTCGTCTTTTGTCTTTTTGTAAATTCTCATTATATATATGTATATATTACGGAGGAGTGGCTGTGTGGTAAGTAGCTTGCTAACCAACCACATGGTTCCGGGTTCAGTCCCACTGCGTGGCATCTTGGGCAAGTGTCTTCTGCTATAGCCCCGGGCCGACCAATGCCTTGTGAGTGGATTTGGTAGACGGAAATTGAAAAGAAGCCCGTCGTATATATGTATATATATATATATATATGTATGTGTGTGTTTGTGTGTCTGTGTTTGTCCCCCTAGCATTGCTTGACAACCGATGCTGGTGTGTTTACATCCCCGTCACTTAGCGGTTCAGCAAAAGAGACCGATAGAATAAGTACTGGGCTTACAAAGAATAAGTCCCAGGGTCGATTTGCTCGACTAAAAGGTGGTGCTCCAGCATGGCCGCAGTCAAATGACTGAAACAAGTAAAAGAGTAAAAAGAGTATGTACTTGCATTTGAGATTTGATCTGAGATCGTGTGCTGGAACGAAAACAATTGCAGCGTGGAAGGTGTTTGTAAGCCATTTAAGAAACACACAAAAGCCGTTTGATTCACTTCAACATTTAAGTTTAATTTGTCAAAATATTTTTGTTGCTATAAGACCGCGACCTGTTCACTGGCAGATGCAGCACGGATTTTTGTCAGTGAACAGGTCGCGGTCTTAAAGCGACAAAAATATTTTGACAAATTAAACTTAAATGTTGAAGTGAATCGAACGGCT
>NC_043020.1:29853781-29941281 GCF_006345805.1 Octopus sinensis
TCAGTGGTATGAAGAAGAAGGCCAATAACTTTTTGTCCTGCTGCTTCAGCAGTAAAGCCATGAGGGTTCACTTGAATCGACTCTTCTAGTTCTCGGGTGTGTAAATCATTCTTAATGGCAACAGAATCAGACACATGATCCAGATCATCCATCTCCATCAATTCAGATCCAAAATTCCTTCAAGAAAATTATCAACTGCAAATGAAACACAAAGTGGGTGAAGAAAATCTTGATGAATGGAAACCAAATTGAGTAAACACTGATTACAAATCAATATAAAATTACAATATATATGTAGATCAAAGAGTTTGATGATATACGTCTCTGTATAATGATCCTTTCTACTAAAGGCACAAGGCCTGAAATTTTGAGGGAGGGGACTAGTCGATTTATATCGACCCCAGTGTTTCACTGGTACTTCATTTATCAACCTCGAAAGGATGAAAGGCAAAGTCAACCTCAGCGGAATTTGAACTCAGAATGTAAAGACAGATGAAATTCTGCAAAGCATTTCGTCCAGCATGCAAACGATTCTGCCAGCTCTCTGCCTTGTATCTAGTGATAATGATAATAACTGATATAAATGCTGCTTGGTTAATTCCCCCCAGCTCTGCTTTACAGAGAAGGGGACAGAGAGAGAGTTAACATAAGAGGTCCAAGATGAGGGCACTCTGCACCAGACCTCCGTGACTGCTTTGGCAGGATTTTTACAGCTGGATGCCCTTCCTAACACCAACCACACAGCAGAGTGGACTTGGTGCTTTTTATGTGGCACAAGCACAGGTGAGGTCAGTTTTGGCAATGTTTTACAGCTGGATGCCCTTCCAAATGCCAACCACTTTACAGTGTGGACCGGGTGGTTTTTATGTGGAGTCACAAAGTAACTCGCAACACAAAAATCCTTTGAGGGGGCACTGGAAGAGGGGAGCGTGTTTAAATAAACCAATTTCAAGAAAGTATCAAGTGGGCCGGAAGCATGCGCTTGCAGGCCTCAGGTTGGTCAGCCCTGATTTAAGGTACAGACTAAAGGAAACCTACAATAGTCCAAAAGAGAACCAACTAAAAAGTTCTACTGACATTCTTACAATCTCTCTCCAAGTTTGCAGAAGGTGCCACTACAACAAGCAATATCACTGCTTCAAACCAACAAGGTAGCTGATGCATGGTCGCTCAATTCACAAGAAATAGCAGTCAAAGCTCTCTCCAATTACATATATGTATCTTTTCTACTTGTTGCAGTCATTTAACTGTGGCCATGCTGAGCACACCACCTTGAAGGGTTTTAGTTGAACAAATCGACCCCAGGACTAACTTTTTTAAGCCTAGTACTTATTCTATCGGTCTCTATTGCTGAACTGCTAGGTTATGGGGATGTAAACACACCAACACCAGTTGTCAACTGGTGTTGGAGGAGGGGACAAAGATAGATACAGAGACACATGTATGTATGTATATATCTATGTGTGTGTGTTGTTGATTCTTTTTTCTTTTGCCCAGTGTACCAAAGATTTTAGTGCCCACCCCTAAGCCCTTCACTCAGACATGATGCTCATGTGGACTTAACAGTGAGTGCCCAGCTGATGGAACTCCAAAGCCTCTACGAAGCAGCAGCAACAGCAACAGAAGCTCCAACGTAAGGACATATGCACAGAAATCTGTTGGAGCAATGGAGGGTCTTTTTAAACTGCGACTAAATAACCACAGAGAGGCTCAACATTATGTCTTTGGCCAACTACATATGGCATTTAAAAGAAGAGAGAATGCCATACAGAATTAAATGGAAGCTCCTGGAACAACCTGGACCATGAAGCAAACAATGCAATCTTTGCTTGGTCAAGAGGACAAGGTTCCTAAAAAATTTACTTGATCCATGAGTCTTCAGAAATCCAAAGAGTGAAATGTTTAGTTGGTACCTTCATGATAGAAAATTCATGTTGGAAACATGGGCTTCCTCATTTGCTGAGTAGTGAACTGAGAATGTACATAAACTGACCTTTTTCAGACATAATTGGAACTGTTCAAAAGGCAATAACTCCATCTCTCCCAGAAAGAGTTTTCACATCAAGGAAATTTCATTTCAGGAATTTGTTTCACCACCATGCTGACCAAGACTGTATTCTTACCTCCATTAGTAATGAGGTTATGTGCTTCCAGACAGCAGGTCTGTTGAGTTGCCTATATTGCTAAGAGCAATAACAGACCTGAAACTAATGGTAACTTTCTGACTGTCCATAACCAATAACTACATTATATATATGTATGTATGTATGTATGTATGTATGTACATATTTTTTGTTTTACTTGTTTCAGTCATTTTCACTGTGGCCTTGCTGGAGCACCACCTTTATATACTGTTTCACCATTTTGTCCATATCAATTTTCAATTAATTATTATTCATACAAGCACAGGCATGAGTTTATGATTCACTGTGAGTCACCTTAGGCAAGATTCTTCTACTACAGTTCTGGTCCAACTGATACCTTGAGAGTAAATTTGATAGGAGAAAACTATGGTCTAGTTGTTCAGGTGTTGCATTCGTGATCACAAGATCATGGTTTCAATTCCCAGACCAAGTGGTGAATTGTGTTCCTGTCGCTCCAGATCACTCAACTGTGAGTAACTCTGTAATGGACTGGCATCCAGTTTGGCAGGGGTGTTGCAATCGAGGTCCCTTGTGCACCATGGACACCAGGTAACTGGCCCGATGAGGCCCAGCACTCAAGACAGCAATATTTAGGTGTTGGTGAGGACGGAACTATGGAAACCGTGTGAGTGTGCGTGCACATACCTATCATCATCATCATCATCATTTAATGTCCATTGTCTATGCTGGCATGGGTTGGACAGTGTGACTAGAACTAGCAAGCTGGGGGGCTGCACCAGGCCCCAGTCTGATCTGGAATGGTTTCTACAGCTGGATGCCCTTCCTAACATGCCAACCACTTTACAGAGTATGTTGAATGCTTTTACATGACACCACACAGGAGCTTTTACATGGTGCCGTATGGGCTACTTTTACAGGCAGTGACCAGACACTTTTACATGACACCGCCCAGTGTACAAATATTGCTATTTCCCAGGTTTGCCCTTTTGAACACCAACCAGTTTACAGTGTGGACTGGGTGCTTTTAAGTGGCACCTGCACTGACAGGGTCACCAAGTACTTGCAAGACAAAAAAAAAACCCTTGAGCATCAAATTGTGTCACTTTATTATCTAAGTGTAACTTAGCTATTCAGTAAATACAGATCAATAAAATAAGTACCAGATTGAAATAGGAAATGGAATCTACCATCAGACATTAATCAGATGCCCTCCCTGTGCGCAGGGGTCAGCTTACCAAGACGCTCCAGTTCCCGCAATGCTGTGCTGTATGTATACCATCAACCAGGTTCCTGTCTCCAATCCATTCTTTGATGTTGTCAGTTCACAAACCTCTTTGACAGCCCCTTGCACTCTTCCCCTCCACACTTCCTGTCAGAATGGTCTCCAGTCAGTACTCATGGCACCAAAATATGACAGCTTTGTGAACTTGGTCCTCAACAATAGGTGCCTTTGGACTTTCAGCTGTTCTAGTACTGCAACATTTGTTACACTATCTTTCCAGCATAACCTGCCTGATCTGTGAAAGACCCACATCTCAAAGGCTTCTATCTTTTTCTCCATAGCTGTGTACATTGTGCAAGTTTCTGCCTTGCAGATGACAACTGGCATAATATAACCGTTTAATAGAACCAATTTTAAAACATATCTCTGACTACATTATCTAAATCTGCTTCTTTTTAAAAGGCAAGGTGAACAATTTGAGGGTGACTTAGCTGCTATTTGAAGCAAGTCAAGCAACCATGTAGAGGCTCCTCAGTTTAGTGTCCAGATGAGCAAATGATAGGTCCATGAATATCTGTTGGGCTTTGCCTAAAATAGATGACCTGTCTTCAAAGGCCAATGAGTAGGTCTTGTTCTAACTTTGTAAAGTTCCTCACAGAAGACTCACTCTAGATCTCATCCTAGTTTTAGACAGAAGTGGAGACTAAAGCAACAAGGAATCGTCACAAGCGACCACTGTCAGTTCAATTTATTATTCAAAATTATAGACATAACCATGTGGCCAAAAAGCTCACTTTGCAACCATGAGACTTCAGGTTCAGTCCCACAGCGCAGCGTCTTGGATTCTACTGTTTGCTTGGGCCAACCATTTCTTTGTGAGTTGGCGAGTCAATAAGGAAGCATTAGGTGGTCGCTCGACCCACTAGAAAAAGCAGCCACATTTCCTTTAAATTATACCCAACTGTCCTCTTATTTTGTCTAGAATATGTCCGTGCAGTCCTAGATATACAAAAATACAAGATGGTCATGGCTGGAACGCTTTTTATATACACAGATAAAACAAAAGAAAGCCATTTCTTGAATACTTTTCTTATAAAAGAATATATACAGGAGTAACTAGGATGTTATTCTGAGAATGCATAATTGGAGCAAGAGAAAAAATATGCTCTAAAAAGTTTGGAGAAGTCTTTTGGCTGTGCAAACGTCTTCTCTTTTTTATGGTTACACAAAATTATTAGTTTCTTCACGTAGAATTTAATTACATGTCTTAATTGTAAAACTGAATCTGTAAATTTGTGAAGCACAGTTTAAGAACAAAAAAATCTACATTAAACAATTAAATAGTTTTATTTCTTCGATATCACCACCAACACCAAGAGTAGTAACACCCTTATATTCTGCCAATGAGGGAGAGCTCGACCTGCTATAAATAGCAGCTAAATCTCCACTCTGCCATCTTTAAAAGTGGCAGCACGTTAGATGCCAATGTCCTAGATACACGACTGTGTAACAAACACACAAAAAAAAAAAGAAAGAATGGGTAAAGAGTGAAATAGAATGGAATGGGTTTTGATCATAGGCTTGTCTGCCCAATCACATCTGACCTGGGGCTAAATAAAATACTGTATAGTAGTGATTACTAATGAGAGAAATTGAGAAAATTAAATACGTAACTAATTTAATAGTATTAAGGATCATATCGTGTTGTCTGGTGCATTGGATGTTAAGAAGTTAGGGTGGGAGCTTCTGTTATCATAGTTACACTGATAAGCTAAAAGGAAAGGGCTTTTATAAGAAAGTTCTATCTAAATCGATATAAATTATTTATATAGGGTTTGACAATACAAACAGGAAAATAGAACCCAGAACATGAGTACATATGAATATATAGATACGTGTGTATATTTAGGGAAAAACCACTAGGTGGATAACCAATATGCTAGAAGAAGATCACATACGATCTAACTACAAAGAAAAAACGTTCTCTAGAGAACATTTCTCTGTAGTAAGATCATGTGATCTTCTTCTAGCGTATTGGTTATCCACCTAGTGGTTTTTCCCTAAATATACACATGAATTGAAATTTTTTCTGATTTTTCTGATTTTTTTATATATGCTAGGCTACTGGTTTTAAATTGATATTAATTAAATTAATATTCAATTTACCTCCCTCATTATTTAAATTTTATATATATAGATAGATATTAATAATTAATCGGCAGAAGTTACAGAGTGACTCCAGGACAGAAAGTTTCGTGCATTGGCATTTACCAAGTTTGATAAGGGACAACAGGAAATAATATTACTTATAAATAAATCTGCTTCAGTTCTTTATCAATATTCAAAACTTTTATCAACTCCCAATAATCGATTGAGAAATAAGGTAAAGATCAACTTTTATAGAGGAGAGGGGGCAGAAAATGATGATATTGCTATTTCATGGATATAATCAAATAACAAAATGTGAGTAAAGGTTAGAGGGAGGGGTTGATATCAAAGTAAACAAAAAATAGGGTTTTTTTTTTTTTAATGGGGCTAGAATTATCTTTAATCTTTTGTTTCAGCAATTGGACTGCTGGGGCACCACCACGAAGGGTTTTAATCGAACGAATCGACCTCGGTACTTTTACTAAATGTAGGACTTATACTATTACTATCTTTTGCCGAACCGCTATGTTACGGGTACCTAAACAAACCAACGCCGGTTGTCAGGCGGTAGGAGGGGGAGGGGGGCAAACACAAAGACACATACATGACGAAAATGGATTTTAAGAATTGTGCATGATTAATTAATTGCACATGCACTTCTAATTACTTTTAATCAGCACTACCATTATTTAATTAATGCTATAACTATTTTCATATGCGTGTGGTTATATTTTAATAAAATACCAGGAAACGCATGGGGAATGAATATTAGGAAACTTTGATCGATCTAAAAATGTTTTAGAATGATTACAGTCAACGTAAATGAGGTTTTAATTTAGCAACAAAATAATTGATTAATCAGCGCAATTAAGAATCGATGCAAAACTCTAATGAATGAATGCATTATTGCAAACAAGAACCAGAAACTGAAACATGGAACCTGCAGGGATCGAACCACGGTTTGCTAGTTATGCATCATAGAATGTTCCTTTTGCTTTTAACTGAGGAGGAATTCGCGGCCAAGATCGATTGTAATAATAAACGAAACAAAATAATTGCAAACCGCTGATATCCAGACATTGGAAAAGCGAGATCCAGCGATGATGTTGAAAGGAAGTTGTGTAAAAGAATGATAATATGTTAATTTCTACATCAGCTGTAATGCTGTTGTGGGCACTACTGGAGAACAGTGGTCCCGGTGCGCGCACTCGCGTAGTCGCGCATCCGCGCTAGCTAGTCCTGACTAGTCGATCCCTACGACTGTCTAGGAAAGTAAATAAAACACAAAATAAATATTTTTACACAAAGTAAATAATTTTTGCTAAACAAAGTAAATAAAACACAAAAACTCAAAACAAATAATTTTTTCAAACAAAGTAAATAACACAGAAAAACACAAAGTAAGGATCGACTGGTCACGACTAGCTAGCGCGGATGCGCGAGCATGCGAGTGCGCGCACCGGGAGCACTGTTCTCTAGTAGTAGCCTCTTGTTTTTCGTTTTAAGTCTGGAAAAAATTGCACACGTGTAGTGGTATGATCTAGAAGAGAATACATTGAGAAAATAAGTGAAACGGATTGTGTATAATATGGGAAATTAAAGAAAAAGCGAGCGAGTCTTTATTGGAGCATGTGCGTCAGGTAAAAATGAATTAGAGAGAGAAAGGAAACTGTTGGGAAGAAGGAGAGTTTGTGAGGCAAAGGATAATAAATTGTCCATGTTGGATGAATGTTGAGAGATGAGAAATTAGGAGAGAGAGAGACGGTGTGGTTCGTGGAGTCGGTTGTTGGGCGGAGACGGGAAATATTTTGTGGAGAGATTGAGAGATGTTGGTGCCAAAATGGTCAAAGGATTTCTGAGAGGATTTGGGAAGAGAGAAAGGAGTGTTGGAGGGCGAAAGAGGAGAGGATAAAAGCAAGGAAAAGTAGCAACGCCCTTGTAAGCATGGCAAAAGCGGCGACTGGCAACAAAACAAGAGCGTCGTGAATGGAACACTGGGAAAAACTTACCCAAAGATCCTGGCACCCACCTAGACCGCCATGCAACACTGCGACCTCCACGCCATGCGGACCCGGAACCAGCATAGACAACACATTGCCAAAGTGAACGAACCCGAAGCGATCAAACTATTTAGCTTGCCCTCCCGATTTCCATCTCATTCAACGAAACGTTCATCTAAAAGATAACAAGGGGGAAAATTCTCATAATGGAAGCTTTGCTGTTTGGTTTCATTATAGTCGATCGGTTAAGAAGCATTTATAATGCACGTTCCCGGGCCTCGTCAGCATTCGTGTTGATGGCAGTGACGGAGTAAACAAAAAAAAATCATCATACATTTTTATTATATATAAATATTTCATTTTATGTTCCTTTCTTTATTATCCAGTTATTTTGAGAATATTTATATTACAGAGATGTTGATGGTTATATTTAAAAGTAAATTTTTATGCATGTTTCATTTCGTATTTTCTGCTTATCTCTTTGTCGTCCATTTACTGCTGCACTAAATGTTAAATCTATATTTTAATAAATGCCGTTTCCGACAATGTCTTATTTTTTTTTCATTTAGCAATAATATTCACGTGAACGTGTTTAAACAACTTTTATTTAAAAAAGAAAACTGCTAGCAAGTTCAAATCCGATTAATGCACAAACTTATTATATGTGTATATACGTATACACACACACATATGTGCATACGTCTGTACGTATGTATGTATGTGTGTGTGTATATGTATACACACATATATGTGTGTACGTATCTATATGTGTGTGTGTGTGTATGTATTAAACGATGAGGTTACGGAAATCTTAATTAAAAAGGATCTATAATTTATTTGAGTTTTATTAAATTACGAGGCACCAGTTTAGACGATATCTGCCCTATGATAGCAGCTCAATTAGCGATTTCGATTTTATTTCAGTTATTTCCGACATTTAATCGAAAATTAAGGTTCCCTTTGAATTTTAGGAATTCCTTTTCGCCGACAGAAGGTCGTCATTAGTAAACTTTTTTTTTTTTTTACTAATCCCTTGGAAAATGTTCATACACAAAAATATTTGTAATTAAATTGAAACTAAAATCTAATCGCCTATATAATGAAAAGATATAAATATGCAATTGATACACACATCTCAAAAGTAAATAGACACGCCTCAAATATCTATGTATATAATATACATACATATAAGTATATGTCTGTATATATATATATATATATATACATGTGTGTGTATATATAAATACATGTAAGTATATATATATATATATATATATATATACATACATGTATGTATATAATATATATACACTTATGTATATACATGTATGTATATATAATATATATACACTTATGTATATATATATTATATTTATAATTTATGTATGTAGACATACATGAATTTATATATAAAATGAGGGGTGCCTACTTTATATATATATATATAATATATATATATATTTGTATTTATTAAGTTTGAAAAGGGAGAGATCCGTTGGATACAAATTAAAAATATCCCTTTAAGAGGTTTAAATATCCTCAGTAACTAATAAAAAAAAAGAAATATATTTATATATATATTATATAGACATATGTATATTGTATATATTATATATATATAAATCATATATATATTATATTATATTATATTCGTTTAAACATTTAAAAGCGTTTGGGGTTGGAAATATTTTCATTGAATTATTGAGTTCTTTTAATTTCATTTTCCTCAACCGTTTAACAATGGGAAATAAAATGTATGAAAACTTTGCACTTTTTGTTGTTTTTTTTTTAATGTATATAATGACTAACCGAAATTAACTTAAATCCTGGTTTAGTAGTTGACGGCTTTTTACGTCAGAAAAGACCTAAGATATAAAACTTCCAAGTACTACTTCTATATAATTAAACGTCTCAACATAGCAACGTGTGTGTGTGCGTGCCTATTGTGTATGTGTAGTTGTGCATGTGTGTGTATTTATGTATGTGTGTGTCTGTGCGTATTGTGTATGTAGCTGTCTGTATTTATGTATGTGTGTGTGTGTGCGTATTGTGTATGTAGCTGTGTGTATTTATGTATGTGTGTGTGTGCGTATTGTGTATGTAGCTGTGTGTATTTATGTCTGTGTGTGTGTGTGTGTGTGTGTGCGTATTGTGTATGTAGCTGTGTGTATTTATGTCTGTGTGTGTGTGTGTGTGCGTATTGTGTATGTAGCTGTGTGTATTTATGTCTGTGTGTGTGTGTGTGTGCGTATTGTGTATGTAGCTGTGTGTATTTATGTCTGTGTGTGTGTGTGTGTGCGTATTGTGTATGTAGCTGTGTGTATTTATGTCTGTGTGTGTGTATCCTAGATACTTACGAAATAGGATGTTCTTTTACTAAGACAACGCTTATATTGAGATATGTAAATTACTTAATATTGCAAACAATAAAGCTATGAATGGCTGTTACATCAGAAGATGATAAAAGCTAATCTATTTTCCTTGGAATGAGGTAATACTTCCTATTTGATTAAGAAATAGTTGTAGGTGAGTGGGTGCCGTAACCAGTGGAGTCGTTCTTTCGCCGAACCCTCAGAACGATGACAAGTTACATTGACAATGCATGTGACTTGGACACACAAAAATGTGAAGCTCGGCTCGGCTTTCTCTGTCTGCTTTCATTATCAGACTATCTTTAGAGAGTGGGAAGAAGCCAGAGCGGTGATGCGTTGGCATTAAAAATGCATATTTTAATCGCGGCATGGGGGCGATTAAAACGAGTACCTGTTATAGACTGGAGTCCACTTAATTGGTTATATCCGACGCCTACAAATATATGGATTTGTAATTTTTTTTCTTTTTTTTTCATTAGCACGCTGGATAAAAATGCTAAACGGCATTTGCTCCGGCTCTTTACGTCCTGAGTTCAAATTCCGCCGAGGTCGACTTTGCCTTTCATCCTTTCGGGGTCGATGAAATAAGCACCAGCAAAGTACTGGAGTCAATCTAATCAACTGGCCCCTTCACCAAAATTTCAGGCCTTATGGCCTAAAGTAGAAAGAATTAATACTGGTTTCAAATTTTGGCACAAGGCCAGCAATTTCAGGGGAGGAGTTAAGTTAATTACATCAACCTCAGTATTCAACTGGTGCTTAATTTATCAACCCCAAAAGGGTGAAAGGCAGAGTCAACTTTAGCAGAATTTGATCTCAGAACATAAGGACGGACAAAATCCCATAATCCATTTTGCCTGGTGTGCTAACGACTCTGCCAGCTTGTTGCCTTATAAGAAATATTTTTATTATTATTATTAAGGCATCAAATAGGTTGATTTGTTGGCACACCAGAGGAAATACATAGAAGTATTTCTTTTGACTCTTTACATTCTGAGTTCAAATTCCACCAAGGTCGAGTGCATTTTTATCCTCTGAGGGTCGATGAAATATCTACCAGTTGAGCACTGAGGTCGATATAATCAACTTGTCCCTTTCAAAATTTAAGGCTTTGTGCCTATAGTAAAAAGGATTATTACCCCCGCCTTAGCGAAGGCGGAGGTATTGTTTTTTTTGTTCGTGGACAAGATATCTCAAGAACCACTGGATAGATTCGGATGAAACTTTCAGGGATGTTTGGCCTCGTGACTGGCATGAACTGATTAGATTTTGGGATCGATCTGATACCAGACAAGAATTCTAGATTATTTTTCCGTTTTTTTTTTTAACTTAATTTTTGAGAGCGATCGGGTTCATTTTTAGTATTGTCTTTTGTGAGAGCAATCAAGTTTATTTCAGATATTCTCATTTTAAACATCATCTCTGGCTAATCGTTGAGAGGACATTGGTGTTGCCTTGGCAGGGGTTTACGCTCTCTGAGTGCTCTTATTATTATCATTTAAGGCGACAAGCTGGCAGAATCGTTAGCATGCCAAGCAAAATGCTTAGTGGCATTTCATCCATCATGTTTTGAGTTCAAATTCTGCCGAGGTCAACTTTGCCTTTCATCCTTTTGGGGTCGATAAATTAAGTACCAGTGATACACTGAGTTGATATAATCAACTAGTCCCCTCCCCCAAAATTTCAGGCCTCGTTCCTTTAGTAGAAAGGAATGCTAATAGAATCATTACCGCACCAGACAAAATGTTTAGTGGCATTTTGTCCGCCTTTATGTTCTGAGTTCAAATTCCGCCAGAGTGAACTTTGCCTTTTGTCGATAAAATAAGTGCCAGTTGAGAACTGGGATTGATGTAAGCAACTTATCTCTTCCCCCGAACTTGCAGGCCTTGTACCAAAATTTGAAACCAGACTTAAGCTGGTGAGCTTAGCAGAGTCATTACCATGTCAGGCAGAATGCTTAGCGGCATTCCATCCATTTCTTTATGAACAATGGGTTTTTTTGTTTTATTTCGGGGTTACATAAGCCTTTACTACAAACAGTAAGAACGTTTGGCTCAATGAAGTTTGTGCACAATTAATTTTGTACCATTGCATAATTTTGGTTCAGACAAAATATGTAATAGCATAATCTCTCTCTATCCGCTCAGTAGAAGTCGACTCTCGGTCACTCGTTGGATCAGTGTCCTCCAGTCAGTTCTATCCTGGGCCGCTTCTTTCAGATTGGCTATGTCCATTCCGGTATCACTCTTGATGGTGTCAAGCCAGCGGGTTCTTGGTCAGCCTCTTCCTAGCATAAAAGGAGTCCCTTTTTTCAACTAAAAACAATGAGGAGCTGTACCTGGTGGTTGTGGTGAGTTAAAGAATTCGATGGGGTAGTTGACCGATCATCAACAACATTGTCAATTGAGTTATAAGTGTAGAGAAACATTTTTTGGAGCCAGGATAGCTCTGACACTGATGTAATCTGTTTTGTGTTGAAGTGGACAACTGTTTGAGTTTACCACCCCAAAACAGGTGCAAATACCAAACTGATCAGGTATAGTACAGTCCAATAAGGTGGTGAGCTGGCAGAAACGTTAGCACGCCAGGCGAAACGCTTAGCGGTATTTCGTCTGCTGCTATGTTCTGAGTTCAAATTCAGCCAAGGTTGACTTTGCCTTTCATCCTTTCAGGGTCGATAAATTAAGTACCAGTTATGCACTGGGGTCAATATAATCGACTTAATCCGTGTGTCTGTCCTTGTTTGTCCCCTCTGTGTTTAGCCCCTTGTGGGTAATAAAGAAATACGTATGGTACAGTCCATTCAAAAATAACCAATGTACCTCCTCTAAAACAAGACACCTATTTCTGTCTCTCAGTCACACTCTAACCTTTCATTATCAGACACAAGACCCCCCTCCTCCAATGCCCTTACCCCTCTCCTAATTCCTTGTCTTGCAAGTTACTTGGTGACCCTGCCAGTGCTGGTGCCATGCAAAATGTACCCAGTTCACACTGTGACATGGTTGGTATTTGGAAGGGTAACCAGCTGTAAAAATCCATGTCAAAACTGACCTTGCCTCTGCTGGTGTCACATAAAAGGCACTCAGCTGATATTCTGTGGGGTGGTTGGTGTTAGGAAAGGCATCCAGCTGTAAAAAAAACCACCCTGCCAAAAGAGACACAGAAATTGGGTGAAGTCTTCTGCCTGATCAGTGCCTGTCAAACCATCCAACCCATGCCAACATGCAAGGCGGACGTTAAATGATGATGATGATGATGGTGGTGGTGGTGGTGATGATGATGATGATGGTGATGACGATGACGACGACAATGAATGGATAAGCTCTTGAGAGTTTGCTCAGGTTTATCAAAGTGAAATCATGTCAAATACCATACAACATAAATTCCTGATTGGTTAAAATTATCTTCAGCTCCAGAGGATGTGTCTTAATTACCAAATGGTAATTAGACCAGTTCCATATAAGAAGGAGAGATAATCTCAAGAATTCTCAGGAATTCTCCAAAGTTGACATTTCTTTAAGGAAATGGTCAGGTTTATTGTTTGATGACGGCACTGAAACATGTTTTCTGTTATCATCACAACAGACTTCTTGAGTGCTTCCATCATCAATGTCTGCAATCCATCATGAATCTCAAGTGGAAGATATTCAGTTCTAACAGTGCAAGGAAGAAGTCAGTCTTGTAATTGGAACGGGAGAAGAAAGAAACAAAGCAATTCCGTTTTGGTGAATACACCATTAGGAGGACAGGTTGGAGAGACCCTCGATTGTAGCTCTTGCTTAGCAACAGAAATCAGTGGGGTTGGCAGTCATTCGCATGAGACAACCCAGCCCTGGTATTACTATGTTCTGTGGCCAACGAGAGGGCTTCTACATGATCTGTTGTCCTACTAGAAATAGCAAGCAAATTACATCTTTGACAAGTAGGAATGACACATTAATTTAGTTCTTAATTCCTTTGACTCCATGTGGAGCATACGCACCAACAAGAGACCTCCAGCTACACACACAAACACACACAGAGTGAGAGAAAAAATTATAGAAATAGAGCAGTGATTCTCAACCATTTTTATCCATGGAACCCTTTGGCTACCATTTTGTTCTGGTGGATCCCCCAAACCCATTCGATGTTCAAAAACTAATTTTATAGATACTCTTTTCAAAATCCCTATTTTGTTCCTCACACATTAACTTGTTTAAGCTGAACTATGTAAAATGTTAGAGAAAGAAACCGAGCTGTTTCTTGCAATACATACCAATACAACATACATCAGATATTGCTACACATCGCTAGTCACAATGCGTTTTGCATTGTTTTAGCCTTCAAATGACGCCACCTTGCTGGCTAAGCGAGCAGGCCAACAGAAGAAAGAGTGGGAGAAAGTTGTGGCGAAAGAGTACAGCACTCTCTTGGATTACAAACATATAACGCTGGAGTTCAAAACTGCTTTAGTCATTTCATGTCTCCAAAGATGGCATCAGATACTTCTGAGTCTGCCTCAGTGGAGTGAATCCTAAAGAAAGAAGATTCAAAAACATCAATCAGCTCAGAACCATTTTGCTGCTCATTGATAAAGGGAAGATATTATTTTATCTCACTGTAAGACATTGGTAAGATAGATATGAGTATAATGCAAAGCTTTGTGCTTGTAGCCTTGACAAAGCCACAATTCTTCAACACCAGAGTTAGCAACAGCATCGGACAGAACCAGCTAACAACAGAACCTCCATACACTCACTCAACTTGCTAGAGTAACCCTACCAGCTGTTTTTTTTTTAATTAGGGAAGGCCACAATAGATAAAGTATTTCTCTATACCCTTAAAATGATTGGAGAGTTTTAACTGGAAGGCCCTTAATTATAGCCATGGGCAATCAGGATTGTTCTGGGGGGTAAAAAGCAGCCACAACACATATAACATACATTGAAGTTTTGAACACTTCCCACACCTATTCATTAGGCCATAAGCAAATAATACAAATATTCATCGATTTAAGGGATCTTTAATCTCATTTTCATTAAAAGCAACCTTATTGAGCTGTATATTCAGGCTTTTCAGGTTAGCTTTACTGATTGAATTCTCAACTACATCTACCTCACATGAATCTACATCTTATTTCCTGTAGCTTTGTGTATACCCTCCTCCTCCTTGTCGTCATTGCCACCACCACCACCACCACCACTACCACCAGCCACTTTTACGTCAACTTTTCCATGTTTGCATAGGTTGGATGGGTGTTGTTAAATACAGCATCCTGTTCCTGTTGTCATCTGTAAACACCTCAATGAGAATTCAGCCTCTTGAGATCAACTTTTACCAATTTCCATCCATGACTTCTCCAACCTTCCTCTCCCACCGTTTCCTTCTACTTGAACCTCCTGGAACTTCTTCCACACACATTGCACATCCATACCAGTGCCTTCATCTCTCTTGCACACCACATCTGGTTCCTCTTATGCTTAATTTTTCTCTCAGCCCATCTGTGCTTCATCCTTTGTCCAGTGAAGGATGATTCATTCATTTTCCTCTGACCTTCACTCATAATGTGCATTTAACACTTCTGTCTCATTACCACACAATGCTGTCCTTATCTTGTTTTTTTTCTTTTCTTTTTTTTTACTCGTTTCAGTCATTTGGCTGTGGCCATGCTGGAGCACCGCCTTTACTCGAGCAAATTGACCCCAGGACTTATTCTTTGTAAGCCTAGTACTCATTCTATTGGTCTCTAATGCCGAACTGCTAAGTTACGGAGACAAAAACATACCAGCATCGGTGGTCAAGCGATGTTGGGGGGACAAACACAGACACACAAACACACACACACACATATATATATATATATAAGACGGGCTTCTTTCAGTTTCCGCCTACCAAATCCACTCACAAGGCTTTGGTCGACCCGAAGCTAAAGTAGAAGGTGCTTGCTCAAGGTGCCACACAATGAAACGGAACCATGTGGTTTCCCAGAACCATGTGGTTTCCCAGAACCATGTGGTTTTCCAGAACCATGTGGTTTTCCAGAACCATGTGGTTTTCCAGAACCATGTGGTTTTCCAGAACCATGTGGTTTCCCAGAACCATGTGGTTTTCCAGAACCATGTGGTTTCCCAGAACCATGTGGTTTCCCAGAACCATGTGGTTTTCCAGAACCATGTGGTTTTCCAGAACCATGTGGTTTCCCAGAACCATGTGGTTTCCCAGAACCATGTGGTTTCCCAGAACCATGTGGTTTCCCAGAACCATGTGGTTTTCCAGAACCATGTGGTTTTCCAGAACCATGTGGTTTCCCAGAACCATGTGGTTTCCCAGAACCATGTGGTTGGAATGCAAGCTACTTACCACATGGCCACTCCTATGCCTGTTTTGTATGTTTTTCAAGCACTGACCTCCATTGTTGATTAGGTCACCTTGGTAGCTGAAGCTATGTTATGTACTGAGCAAAAATCCTGTTATCATCATCTCTGCCCACAGTGTTACTTGAATTTTGGTGTACCCCAGTCAGTTATTTCAGACAGATTTACAGTTTTGCCCTATTATCATTCTCCTTACAGCTTTTTATTATTCTGATGGTGCTACCTCTTTCCATATTTTCTTGGGTCCCCTCCCTTTTGTTATCTTATTTCCATTGAAATACACTGATACTGTTTTAATAAATTTTGAAAATGAGGAATTTAGTTAAAGAACATTTTCCCAACACATAAAAAGCACCCACTACACTCATGGAGTGGTTGGTGTTAGGAAGGGTATCCAGCTGTAGAAACCTTATGAGATCAGATTGGAGCCTGATGTAGCCTTCTGGCTTGCCAGTCCTCAGTCAAACCATCCAACCCATACCAGCTTGGAAAGCAGATGTTAAACGATGATGATGATGATACACAGACAGATACCTTTAATGTATCATAATGTTCATAAAACCTGGCCTAGACACTGTGGGCTTCCCATCCCAGCTCAAACCAGTGGGGTTAGACTGAGGAGACAGTAGAAGGCCGGAGATGGTATGACAATTTTCCTGTTCCATGGCTTGCAGACTGGCACCAGTCCGCAGACTACCACTTTGAGTAACATTGGCTTAGAGGACAGATTGTGTGTGTGTGTGTGTGTGTATGTTTGTGTGTGTGTATGTGAGAGAGAGAGAGAGAGAGAGAGAGAGAGAGAGAGAGGGGGAGAGGTGGGAGGCATGGCTGTAAAGGACATGACATTATGTCTGGTTATGATTTTATTGAGCTTGACATATCTTCTGAAGCACAGTAAATTACCAGAAGTTGGTTCCTTGTCATCTCCTTTGTGAGGCTCTGATTTCTGAAAACATGTCAGTGTTCAAGATTGCCATTGTTTCAAAATATATTTCTTTGTTTAGATAGTTAAATGTTATAAACACACCACACATTTATTTGTATGTCTGTATCTATGACCCTGTGTCTATCTTTTTATCTTAAGTAAAAGATAAAAGGTAGACGCAGGGCCATAGATACAGACATAAGTGTGTGGCGTATGTCAGCCATTAGAATGCAACCATGCTGGGACACCATCTTGAAGGGTTTCATTGAATAAACTGACCCCTGTATTTATTTTTAAGTTTGGTTCTTATTCTATCAGCTGCTTTTACCATTAAGTTACAGAGATGTAAACAAACTAACACTGGATATCAAGTGGGGATGGGAGAAGGGTTGGACAAACACAATGACACACACACATGCATTTGTATATATGATAGGCTTCCACACAGTTTCCAATCTACTATAGTCATTCACAAGGCATTGCTTGGTCCAGGGTTACAGTCGAAAACATTTGCCCTTGGTGCTACCCAGTGGGACTGAACCTGAGACCAAGTGGTTGCAAAGGAAGCTTTTTAACCACACGACCATGCCTGTGTCAAATATTTGGCAGAATCATTAGAACACTGGAGAAAAAAGAAAACTTTGCAAGTATTTGTTTGGGTTCTTTACACTGTGAGTTCAAATCTTGCCAAAGTCAACTTTGCCTTACATCCTTCTGGGTTCAACAAAACAGAGTACCAGTCAAATACTGTGATTGATATAACTGACAGACCCCCTCCCCTCAAAATTACTGGCCTTGTGCCTATATTAGTAACAATTATTTTTATCAAAGAAAAGGAATCATCATCATCATCATCACTACCACCACCACCACCACCACCACCATCTTCATCATTATTATAATTATTTTTTTTTTTTATTTGAAATATGTATTATTTAATGTAATTAATTTTTACCCCAAATATACTCATTTAAATTTTTTTTGTCCGAAATTACCGAACTAAAGTAAATTTTAAGATCTGTATATTTTTAAGCCGTATTAATTGTCAGGGGAAAAACAAACAAAAAAAAAAAAAAAGGAAGAAAACGTGTATTTCATTTATGAGAGATTTATTAGCGAGTTAATTAAATTTTCAAAATGCCAAAATTCGTAGACGGTTAAAACGTGAAAGAGAGTAGGAGTCGCCTTGTCGTACGCCTACCGCACTCCTCCGCCGCCGCCGCCCCCTCCCGTCCGCCTCTGCCGCCTTCGCCTCCGCCTTCCCCAACTCTTTTTCCCGTGGCCGCCATCTTAAGCGAAGCAGCCCAGCCATTTTTACTGGCAAGTCGGGGGGCCTGGCTCTCCTTCCGAGAAATTTTTACGCCCGGACTACACATTCAAATACCTCCCTGTTGTCTCTTTTGATGAGCCAAGCTTGTAAGTAATTGCCTTCGCTACTCAAATCTCCCGTTCGGTCTGCTTCTAGGCTTATTTTCCTCTCCAAATCAAATGTTTTTTCCTCAAAACTCGATTTTCTCTTTTCTCGTCTCACCCGAGTTGTCTCCCTTTGCAGCCACATTTTTCTTCAAAAAATCGTTTTTTCTTCATCAAAAACACATTTTTATTAATCCCAAACCTTCTCACATAATTCCGAACCATTCACCATAGCTCAGTATGCTACATCGGTCACTCAAACACCCAGAAATATGAGATTCTATTTAAAACAACCCCCGTCTCTGTCTTCGTTAATTTCGTGGCGTTGTCGATTTCCTTTTTAAATAATGAACAACCAAAAAATACAATTTTCATTCGTTTCTCTTCCAAGAAATAAAAATCTAACATCGATATCGCATTCCTGGAAACCGAAAGTCGTTTTTTTTTTGATATTTCATATAAAAAAAAAATTAATAGTAAAAATAATTCTTTGGATGGGAAACAGCGGTTGGTTTGTCTCCCGTGATGCTTTGCTCCACTAATTTCATGCAGCGAAAAGGAACAAATTTAATTTTTTAAAAGCAGAAATAATTCACATTCATTTAAACGAAAAACCAAACCTTATTTAATAATAATAGATTACAATAATTATTTTCAAAAAACCTCGATCTTTGTTTTAACGATGAAGAGAGAGGGTTGTCTGTCCAAAGAGGTTTCGTAGCTTTTTTTTTTCCCGTTCCTCCCGTGATGCACTGCTGCAGTGATATAATGGATTTGCCAGCTTAAAAACCCCCCACACTGATTATTATTATTATTATTATTTAACGAGCACTGATTCTTTTTTTTTTTTAATTAAAGGTAAGCCCTTCTAAATTATCTTTCACCCCCACACTTATTATTATTATTAACGAGCACCGATTCCTCTTTTTTCTTTAATTAAAGGTAAGCCCTTCTAATTGTTATCTTTCACCCCCCACACTGATTATTATTATTTAACGAGCACTGGTTCTTTTTTTTTCTTTAATTAAAGGTAAGCCCTTCTAATTATCTTTCAATATCTGTAGGTTTAAATATTGATGTTATTGGGGTAAAAGAAAGAAAAAAACGATTGAGAAATATTGGTTAATTCTTCGCCACTGCTGGAGTGGTGTCGTCCTTAGAATGTTCAGCTGATGGCTGGTGTGTAATTATAAAGACACCAGTTGAGACTTTTAACTCCAGCCGCCATCATCACTGCCAATCGGTTCTCCCTTTCATCATATATATATATATCTATGAATATATATACACACACACGCACAGATATATATATAATATACATGGCTGTGTGTAATTAAAAGACACCAGTTGAGACTAATTGGCCGCCATCATCCCTCACAATCATTGCTCCCTTTCATTATATATATATATGTATGTATGTTCGGCAAAAATTTAGATTCAGATGAATATGGTACTTGAGTTAAAGGCACCAGAATTTGGTCTGGTATTATCCATATAAATCAAATGAGTGCTCTACATTTTAAAACTGATGTAATACTTTCATTGTTTAATTAAATGAAGTGGCATGAAACGATTGTACTACACTACCTCTGGACACCCTTGTTGCTTATTCTGATTATATATATACATATATTTAATCTACACGCCTGTATAATGTGTGTGTAATATACATATTGGTGTATGATCGTATATATATCCAGTAATATATAATATAGTCATATACTGTATGTAATATACATGCCTGTATAATGTTCTTGTGGATATATGTATATAACTATGTAATAATATACACATTTGTGCATGTATGTATATCGTGTAATTATATATATATACACACACATGTATAGTATACATAGACATGGCTATACTTTCCAGCTTTCGGATTAAATAAGCGATTTGTAACTAAATTTTCATAAATTTGTGTCTACTGGTTGTGCAAAGATCAATTTTTCTTTAGATATTTAAATAAAAAAAAAAAAGAATCGCGAATCTTGGAAGCTTTCGATCGTTTGAAAGAACTGGATATTTTACTTTAAAATGTTCTTTTCATGCATCGCCGTTCCTTTATTCCATTGCATGACCCCTCCCTCTAAATATCTTCTGATTTTTGGACAGCATTTGCGAGAAATATGTATGTATATATATATATGTGTGTGTAACTGTGGGGTTGTAGGTTTCTGTAAAAAATTAAATGACAAAGAAAGATATAGTGTGGTATTTATTTCGTTGAGATTAGAATTAAAAGAACAGTTGAAAGTTTGGTCATTTTTGTCACGTGTGGGGAGAGATAGAGAAAAAGATAGATGTGTCCATATCTTTGTGTGTATGTATATATATTATGTGTGTGAGATAGAAGACAATTAGGTGTAGAAAGATTGATTAGATAAAAGAGCCGTGTGTGATTATTACTTTCCAGTTTTCAGTTTGATTTCGACACAAGGCTTTCACAGCTTTCTTTCTACATAAAGGACACAATTTTAAATTGAGATATTGTGATGATCATGCCTTTCTAAAAACCCGTATTGGTTCCCTTCCGGCCATCAGTTAAATGAAATAGTTTCAACCGATGGTGGGGGAATAGGGGAAAAGAGAAGAAAAAAAAATGAGAAAGAAAATGACCCGGCTAGTATATTTAAATATTAATTCCTCAACCAAGCTGTAGCAGGTACACACTATGGCGACTGCTAACGGCTTTCCACCTCCTCCTCCTCTGAGCTGCTGGTTGCCCTCTGCATATCAAGACGACTGCCTCTCTTCCCATCTATCACGAATATACACTTTAAATAATTCTCTTCTCTCAGTCCTATATTTCCCCCTTTTTTTTTTCCTTCTCCCCTTTGCCCCCTTCATCGCTGACTTTAAGGGGCTAATTGTGTAGATTTCTAATTTATTCCGCAGTGCTTGTGATCTGTGAAATACAAGTGATCCATCGTTTATTAAACATTCATAGATTGGCGACCAGATCTTTCAATTTCAATATATATATATCCTTTATTCATTTTTCCTAATGATCATCCCATTCCATACTATATATTTTTAAATATTAACAATTTCCTAATTTTTAAAATTCAAGCAGAAGACTGCAACTGCTCCGAACGACACCATCTGTTTTGCTGTCTTTTTAATTAATTACCAAAACCGGTTTATTTGAAGTAAATTAAGAAATGTATGTTGCACGAGCTTCGAGGTAGTAAGTCGTGGGAAAGTTGGCACTCATCTAGTGCTTTTCTGTTTAACAGGGGGTAGTGTGTTAGTAGCAGTAGTCATAACAGTGCTTGGCAGTCACTTGGAGTAAGTCTATAGCTATGGTGCTAGGCTTGGTTCTGAGACTTAAAAGAACTATTTCACCACTTCACACACATCTTTTAACCAAACACTTTCAGGATTCCGTCTCGTCGACTCTGCCGAAACCAGAAATCTACTGAAAATTCTATTTCATTCACTAAAACAAGAATATTTAATTTGTAATTATTTATATTTAAGAAATAGCATGTTTTAATAAATGAATTATTATTATTTTTTAAACTACGCTAACCAGTATCGCTATAAAGATTATCGTATTAAATTTATTGCGAAAATTCTTTTGTATGTGAATAATTTTCTTGCTAAAGCTTTGACCTACATCTTATCTATAAGCCCCCCCCCCTCTTCCACAGTATATTACCCTCATTCTAGGAAGTATTATCCTGAAATCCCTACTCTTCCTCCTAATCTTGTTTCCCTTAATTCGTCGTTTGCAATAAGGATCGTTTCCAGTCGTAGTGAAAGACGATGTGTGATATAACTAACAACCGTTTTTTTGTTTTAATATATTACCAAAACCATATTTCTTCAGAAATGTCTTGAATGGAACTTGTCGAAACAACTAGCAGACTCTTTAGATCCTTGCTCTATCTTGTAACCTGTCACGGCCCCTTTCTTCTTCTCCCTCTTTTTGTCCATTTTATTTCAAAGTCTGTCAAATGGTTGTTGCTTTTTGTAGCGTTTAATATGCAAGTCGTACATAGCATCTTGTGTTAAGGAGGTATGAGATCGCATCCTTATGACTTTCGGTTAGACCAAGGGACGGTGGGACTACTGCTCCGATAGAATATTTTCCCTTGAGCTCATTCCAAATTGATTCCCCGGCGTGTGGGTCTTATGAAATAAAGCAATCAGTTATGGGCTCGAAGAATTAACAGATGTTTTTACTGAGAATATGTGACACGAGTAGGTGGACCCATGTGTGTGTGTAGGAGGACATCGATCACCCGTGTAAGACCAACAACGAAGCCAAATGTATTTTCAATTTTAAAACCACTACACAAATCAATCATACGATTTAGTTGCAGAAAAAATCTTGCCTCACATTATCTAGTAGTGGTGACTACGTTCCCAGAAGTTTTGAGAACTTTTCAATTTTTGAAGGAAATAATATGGTTAGAATCTCGAAGACATGTAGGCTATTTTAGCCAACTGATTGTATTGCATATATTAATATTCAGTGGGGATAATTTAAGAAGGAAAAAAACAGAATCTGATTATAATGTCGATTCAGTTTACGGACCCAAATATGGTTCTTGCTGTTTCGAGATCCTCTTAAAAGAATTAAATAGTTATCGCAAAAAGAAAATTTATACTATAATTTATTACATTTTGTAAATATTTTAGAAAATTACTTCTGGGAATTACGATTTTGTGGTCCCCTACACACACAGAATATGGTCAATGTCTCGGTTCTATCTTTTCGTCTACACACACAGCTTCATAAATGAAATCGAAATTAAAATTTAAACCTATTCTTCCCATTATATATATATATATATATATATTCTCTAATGTTGGTTATTCGTTTCTAGAATAATTAATAATGAGTCCTAATAGAATTTTAGTATTTGTTTGAAAAGTTTTCGCCAGTATTTTAGTTTTTATTAACACGAATCTATTGAATCTAAATGGAAAACATGTCTATCAGATCCGCTGTAATATAATCGTTTTCAGACTGTGTGTGCGTATGTTCAAGTGTGAAGCTTCGAGAATCCATTTCCACCACTCCCCGTCAGCTTAAAAGCCTGCCAAGCACTCCTTCTTCACTTCCGTCTTCGTCATAATTTTCTATTCATAAGTGTTTTTACACATAAACACACGTGTCTTCTTTATTAAATAATTTGTTTCACGATCACGCACTCCCTATCTCTCCTTCTCTCTTTCGCTCGTGTCCCCTTCTTTGCTAGCTAAGGTTATGAAAAATTTCCAGTATGAGTAGCAATGATGGTTATAAATTTGGAGATGGAAAATCTAGCAATCCCCAGTGTCAGATTTTGCCATTTTCTCTGTTAGTTGGAAGCTTTACAGGCTTGGCTGCAGCTCCGCCGCGCATTCTGGTCTTTTTTTTTTTCTCTCCAGCTATAAACCGAATTTTTCTTTGATGTCTACAGCACACGAAACCAATCATTGTTATCTCCTTTTTTCCAAGTATTTCACTTGAATGCGATGATGGCTTTTGTTGTTCAGCTGAAAATCTATTCTTCTTTCTTCCATCGAATATAAAACACAGCTTTTGCGTCACGTGCTTCCAAATAAATGCGTTGTCAAGTCTTTTTCCCTTTTCTTTAAGGATTGATTTCATTCTTAATTCTTGCGTACAAAACACAGGATAAACATAAAGCCTGGATATATGGGATTATATCACTAAATATTCTTTTTTCGGTAATTTTCTTCTTCAAAATTATTGAAAATAACCATTTCCGCCCATGTACCTAGATTTTACGCTCACCCTACACACACACACACACGCGCAAAATCGTTTTCAATTCGATATATTTTTTTTGCGTCTTTGTTTTAAACTTTTGTGCCAATCTTATTTTTTTAATTCAGATCTCGGATATTCTTTTGTAGTTCTAGAAATTCCGAAGTTTGAGTTGTGGTTTCATAATTCTTAACTTGCCTGCGCAATTGAAAATTCGTCGGTCACACGTCCAAAAAAAATCCGAAAACAAAAAAAATCTTGGCATTCTTTCGACGATTGCTTACTTTCATCGAAAGAATGCCAAAACCTTTCTGTTTGTCTTGTTTGTGTTTTGTTTATTCGTCGACATTTGTGTTTGTGTGAAGTCAGTGACCACTTCCGTAAATGTTACATAAACAAAATATCGACCTCGTTAAAATTTAGGCCAACCCTCACCGAGAAGATCTCATATTATCATCAAAATCGTTCAAGATTTTACCATCCTTGACTTTATCCGGGCATTGTATCCCTCCGCTTGTTCTTGAAGACGACAGGGAGATTTTATTTTTTTCATCCGAGCGACATTGTTGGCTCCAAATAATCTGGTGGCCTTTGTGTGAAGAATGACATAAATTTTAGCTATTTTAATGGTCTTACTAATACAACCTGTGGATAATTAGCAGTTGGGTTGAGTCATAGGAAAGAATCGAAGCCATGTGTAAACGTTTGCTGGACAGAACGAGTTATTTACGTGTGGCTTGGCGTATATCAAAATAATAATAATAATAATAGACAATTTAGAACTTCAGGATAGAAATTATTCAATACAGTTCTATATCTAAGAGATGAGGGATTATTTACATTTGACGGATATTTGTCCTCATCTTGTTTGTTGTTAACTCAACGTTTCGGTTGGTATACCCTGCAGCCTTCATCAGGTGTCTTGGTGAAATTTCGAACCTGGGTTCTCATTCCTATGGTATTTTTCGATGTTATTATTCAGGTCACTGCCTGGAATCGAACTCGGAATCTTGGTTAGTGGCCCGCGCTCTTAACCACTACGCCATATGCGAGAAAAGTGCATAAAAAATACATCTTTGTAAATTTGAAGGTGTTGTAGATTGTATGAAAATTTTTGTAAGTGCAGACGTAGTTGTGTGATAAACAGTTTGCTTCCCAATCACATGGTTCCAAGTTCAGTTCCACTGCGTGGCACCTGGGCGAATGTCTTCTACTATTGCCTCGTGCTGATCAAAGCCTTGTGAGTAGATTTGGTAAACGAAATCTGGAAGAAAACCATCATATATATATATATATATATATATATATATATATATACACACACACACACACATATCTGTTTTTCCCATGGCACTTCGTGGCAACCAGTGTTGGTTTGTTTACTCCCTGTGATGTAACTCTTCAACAAAAGTGACCGATAGAATAAGTACCAGAAAAGTCCTGGGATTGATTTGTTCAGCTAAACCCTTCAAGGCGGTGCCCCAGTATGACCGTGGTCCAGTAACTGAAACGTAAATTAGATAAAAGATTATCAGTTAACGTCTGCCTTCCATGCTGGTACAGGTAAAAGCTGGCATATATATATATATACACACACACTTGGTGCATGATTGGGTATATATAAATATGTAGGTATTAAAATCTTGCTTTGTTGAAGATGTGACGTTCATGCCATGCCAGTTGTTCTTTAGAGTGGGTTCAAGAGAGTGAGATGAGAATCCCATTTAGAATGATGAAAGAAAACTGACACTAAACAGCAGAAACACAGGGACTGTGGAATGTGTTTGCAGCAAAGTATACCAGAACCCACATGGCCTAAGATTGTGTGCAAGTTTGTTAGAAGTCACATAGCTTGAAGATTCCCCAGCCAATGGCTAAATGTGTGCAATTGGTTCAAATATCGCAGTGTTTAAGAGTCCCCCAATGCTGATGAAGTATGGAAGGAACTGTCCAGAGCCTGCAGGTAATGCAGGCCCCATGACAAGCAAGTGAATATCATTGGGTAAACTGGATCCAAGCTAACAAAGAGTGGCTTTGGTTTGAATATATTGATTCCACCTTGGAAGCGATGTCAAAATTTGGTGCTGATCAATGTTTTGAGGCCATGACAATCACCAGCAGCAACTTAGCAGGGAGGCTTGGGCTAGAAGAGAACAAAAAACAAAAAAAAAACCTATCCATGCCAGGAACAACAGGACAACCAAAGTTTAACCAGCTGAGGCAGGAGCTGCTGAGTTTGAGATGGTTGAGGAGATGAAGACCTCTGCTGCAAGAATCTCCACTTTGTGGAGGGTCATTATGTGAAGGGAGGAAAGGGCTAGAAGGTAAACTTTCTAGTAAACTTGAGTAGGTTTATAAAACAGCAAAGGCCAGAAGTGCAGCTGACAGCTCACCTCTCCAGTGATCAATCCAGGGAACAGTTTCCCATTGATGCAAAGGATGCTGGCAGGAAGTGTGGATGGTAAAGAAGAAGGCAGGAGTAAGTCTAAGCAGAGGACCAGTTGAGGGAATCTTACAAAGCACACTAAAACTGCCCAAGGTTACTCAACAGGCTAAGTGTCCTGACTACTCAAGCATAGTCATCTAATTGGGGAAGTTTGAGAAGGAGTGCAGTGATTGGATTTGATGAACACTTATGGATTCATGCCTCACTCAATGGTTGAAGAGGCACCATCTGTCAAACAGGCTGTGGAACTGCATTCTGGTTTAGTTTGACAATCTCTGTTGGGTCTACAACTTCAATGGTGCAAATTGAAGGAGGAGATTATTGCTGGCTGTACCGTTTCAGTGAACTTGTTGGTGCATTCCATAAAACATGGTCGTGAAGAAGTCTGCTGAGTTGTAAGTGCAGAAGATTGCTCACCAAATCCACTGTTTCACATCCATCCATTAGAGCTTTTGTGAATAATCTGACCATAACATTTCTCCCATAAAGTCTGTAGTTCCTGAGAGTTTTGATGAGCTGATAATCTGGACTCGCATGAGCTTCAAGCTGTAAAGACACAACATCCATAGAAGCAACCAACCTAGTGTTGGAAGTATGGCTAACCATATTGAACAAGATATACCAACATGCCATCTGCCATGGATTCCCTGGCTTCACTTCATAAATGAGGCCCAGGTGTTTATAGTTAAAGGATTTGGGAGGAGAGCCAGTGGTTCCTATGGAAGTGGCTGGGACTATTTTGGAGCTCAAGTACATTGCCCTGCATGAGCAAATGGGAATGCATGGTGACCTATATTAAGGAGATGCTGCAACACCAAGAGTCTTCAATTGAAAAGACTCTCCAAGGTTGAATTGTGGTCAGGACAAGATGAAAGTAGAGAACAACAGAAGCCATTGGTTCCACTGCTAACATACAGAGTGTGGGGTGGGTGCAGTTCCTCATGGAGGGCTGACCCGAGGAGCAGCACAACACTTTGCTATGGTTAGGAAGTCATTGGTCTAGGATGAAATGTTAGTTAAGGAGAGGTGTGGTAGCAGGTGTCCTGGATAAGATTGGAGCAAGTGGTGGAGGGCAAATCTTGTTAACTCAACTTGATTCTTCTTGAATAAAATTCTTGATGCATCCATTTATGATGTTCTATTAAGTATATACAATTTTTGTTGGGATGTTAAGTCAAAAGTTTTCTTTCTGTTGTCTGACAAAAATGATTGTGGCGAATATCCTCAGATGCTGTCCAAAAGCTTTGACCAAGAGGGCACTGACACCAAAATCATGTCCTGAAGGCCATTGTAACATCATCTGCACTGCAATTTGCCACATTGCAAGTGAAGATTCCTGCTGTTAGTTAAAACTGAGTTGAAACTTGATATTAGCTGCGAGGACCACCTGTTCTGACCCGCTGGCAAGTGCATAAGATTAGAAACTGAAAGTTTACCTGTGGAAGCAACTAAAGTTTACACATCTGTCGCACATGTTCCTGTGAGATCCAGCAGAATTTATAGAATAGCAAATGTCTACCGAACACATTGCCATAGGACCATGCTAATAATTTCTTGGCATTGCCATTTTATATAAATAATTAAAGGGTTTGAGAGGAGGGTCAGTGGGTTCCTATGAAAGTAGCTGAGACTATACTGGAGCTTGAGTAACATTGCCATGATGATGAATATATGCATATATACGTGTGTGTGTGTGTGTATATATATATACACACAAATTTATATACATGTCTGTGTGTGTGTATATATATGCACACATACGCAAATACACCCATCAATGTATGTAAATGTGTGCATATGAGAAAAAAAAAATATTGCATGTATATGTGTGTGTATTTAATATATAAGTACATATATGTGTGTATTCATTCACAGTCAAATGAATAAAGTTGTCAACCATTTGATAGAATACATTGCATAATTTCTTTGCATTCTGAGTTCAAATCCCACCTAGGTCGAGTTTGTTTTAATCTTCTCAGGTTTTAATAAGCGATGTATTAGTGGATTATTAGAGAAATGCATATTAAATATTACTTTTGCCTCTTAAATCCTGAATACTCTTAGCAGTGAAAAATAAATAAAGAACCAGGCCTCTTGGGATGCAACAGAAATGGTGATTGGCTTTGGAAGTCTTTAAGCCATTATCTGAGTATTGCAGCTGATCACTGAATGCTTGCAACATGAGCTGGTTGGAGAAAGCACAAGGGCTCTTCTAAGCCCTATACAGTCAAGATATTTTTTTTTAGGTATGTGTGTATTCAATGTATATTTACCTGTAGCTTGTATACAGGTGGGGGTGTGTATGAGTATTATGTCTTTGGGTGTTGTGTATTAGATAACAATCTAAATGGTTAAATGTCAATGGTGAAATTCAATATATATTGTTGTGCCTGAGGAGATTCATTCTGTTTTAATGCCTTATTAACACACACACTGGTTCAATTTCCACTCATTTATTTTTGTTTTAAAATTTTCATTGCTTCTTGCAACCTCTTCAATAGTTGTTGTCTCTGTCCTTTATCAGAACTGTGTTCTTTTTGCTTGTGCTGAGTGCATGTGTATACATTTGTATGTATGTATTCTGCATAGTTGTGTGTGTGTGTGTATATATATATATATATAAAGGTTCATGGCTCTGATTAGAGCATCAAGCTCACAATCAAGACGTAGTGAGTTCGATTCCTGGACTGGGCTATGTTTTGTGTTCTTGAGCAAGACACTTTATTTCATGTTGCTTCAGTTCACTCAGTATCAGCCTTTGCCTTTCCCTTGGATAACAGAGGTGATGTGGCCTGTGGTATGCATATGCGACTGCTGGTCTTCCATAGACAACCTTGCTCAGACTTGTGCCTCAGAGGGGAAGTTTTTGGGTGCAATCTCATTGGTCATTCATGACCGAAGGGTGTCTTTTATATATAAAATCTCAATGATGATCTTTGTTGTTGATGGTATGTGTATCTCCACTGGGAAGTTCATCTTGAAGATGTAGGTTTAACAGTTATGTGCACCAAATAAATAATTATTGGCCTAGGTTTTATTTTGAGGGAATACTTTCAGCTGCTCACACACTGCAATCTCCTCTTTCTCAACCATCAATGTATTCCAGTGATGTGCAAGTTAAACACTGATACTCTCAGATCTTTAAGACCTGGGGCAGATATCTTGTGGCATCTTGTCCACTTAACCCTTCTGTTACCATATTTCTATTGAAATAATTTGTCTTCATTTTGATTAATTTTGAAAATGAAGAACTTAGAAAAAATAACTTTGTCATTAAGTTGATGTTTTGAACATAAATTATCATGAAATTTGGATGGGGTAGGGTTTAGATAATTTTAAAACAAGGAAGTTTGTATCTTAGACTCAGAAATGGTCTCATGCGGTTTGGTGCCAAAATGAATTTGACTTTGGTAGGTAGTTGAAACGAATACTGCAAGCCAGTCTGTTTGGGGTTGTGCAGAAAGATGAAAGTCAATTAGAGTTATTAGAGACCTTACTCTAACTAAATGTAAGCTGTAATATAATGTTCAGATTTTCAATTTCATAATTTTTTTGTTTTTTTTGTAGTGAAAATAAATCAAATTTAAGGGCTTCCGTGGAGCAGGATACAGTTGAACAATTCTTTTTCTGTGAAAAAGATGCTAGTAAATTTTTGATTTAACTCTTATTTCCATAGAAACAATGTTTCTTTAATAAATTTTGTAGGGATAAATTTTCAATATAGTTTTGTAATTTTTAATTTATTTGATATAACCTTTACATTGACTTTGATTTTATATTAATCTAAAAAGGAATTTGTATCTGATTTGTTTGTTTGTTTTCAAATGGTCATTTAAGTTTCTTTAGGTGTTCAGTCTTTTAGTTTTAAGTTTTGTCTTATAAGTTCTTTAATAAATAATATAAATAAAAAGAAGTGATACAGTCAGTGTTCAAATTCAGACTTTGAGAGGTTAAAGTGCTAAAAAGTTTAACAATCCACATTGAACATTGTGCTGTGTGCTTTCAATCAGTCAAGATACACATAGGAGTTTCTGTTTTCAAATAGAGGAAGAGTCTGTCCATGGTACCCATAAATTGAGCCCTTTACAGGTTTTGTGGACTGACCCCACTGCCCAAATCTTTCCATAGCTTTGCCTCCATCAGTTTTATGTGCACATGCACACTGACTGTGAATGGATTTTACTTGAGCAAAAATAGAGTACTCAGAGTATGGCATAGTCAGTGTGTGTGTAGAAGGGGCTTGTTTCCCATGCATACTAATGCCCCCTTGTTTTTCCATTCCAGGGGACTATTTTCTATCATCTAAAAACATATAAAGTCTTCACCATATGTTGATTTATACAAAATAGTCCAGTATTAGAGCATATAACCCATGTAACAAAAAAACAAAAAAAAGGCATTAGTATGCATGGGAGGGAAACAAACCCACACCTGTACATAATTACTGTGCTGGCCAAGGTAGACATGGCTACTTATTTACACACTCACCTGCATTTGCACCAATGCTCAATGCAGCTTCTATAGAAGAGTCACTTTCATTATTGAATATTTAATTGTTAATATTAAATTTTGTATAATTTTAGTTTCGTTTTCTGATTTGGATATTTTAAAATTTAATTTCAATTATATTCATCATTCATAAGGTAAACATAAGCAATCAACGTGTCAGCACATATGTTTATTGTGTGTGTGTGTGTATATATATATACACATACGTATATATATTTCAGTTGCATTATAACCATGAAAACAGCAAAAAGATTGGGTATTTTTACCCTTTTAAGATGGAAAAAATTTGTCAACAGCCATGGGACAACTTTTTTCTGTCTTATAAAGGATAATAATACCCAATCTTTTTTATGGCTATAATGCGTTCGAAATATTACCTACTTGTCTGTAAAATACAATATAATACACTTGACACTTTTAAAAACAAAATAAAAATTTGTTTACATATGTTGTTTATATATATAAACTTTGCCAGGTCAGACTGGGCCTGGTGCAGCCTTCTGGCTTCCCAGACCCCAGTTGAACCATCCAACCCATGCTAGCATGGAAGGCGGACGCTAAACGATGATGATGATGATGATATATGTTTGGCATTGTGAATTGTGTGTGGAGAGGGTGATGGCAACATTTCCAGAGACTCTTCGGACCTCACACATTCCACCATAGCAGATCTGAGTCACCTTGTTTGTTTGTTGTTTTTTACAACTCACACATTTGTTGACTGCTGGACTTGAAATTTAAAAAATTTCAATGAGTTTAAACACCACTGCACTAGTTGTATTACGACAGGCAAACATAGGTGCATGAATGC
This sequence comes from Octopus sinensis, assembly GCF_006345805.1. NCBI lineage: Eukaryota > Metazoa > Mollusca > Cephalopoda > Octopoda > Octopodidae > Octopus > Octopus sinensis. The sequence continues at coordinate 29,885,817 of NC_043020.1, forward strand.
AGCAGGAAGTCTTTGTGCACTGGTGTAAATACATCCGGCTGTGAGTTGGCAGTGAAGAAACAGTGTCTCAAAACAGAGAAGTTAACAAAAGATTGATTTACAGTGATGACATTTCGTCAGTAGACTCGGCTGGTGCTTGCCAACATAGAAACATGTTCAAACATTGACGGATGATCTATTAAGATACTTTCCTATTCTCCCGGCTTCTCCGTCTTTGTTTCTACTGTACTCTTACATTGACTCTGTCAACTGATTTATTAATAAACTACTTCTTAGATATCATGATTATTGTATGTTTCTAGCTCCAGTGGAACCAGTTAGACCAGATTAATAATGGATGCCATTGATGTGAGGAACTTTTACTTGTTCTTCTATTTTCCACTTGCAGTTAGGTGTGATTACCTGATAAGAACTCAAATGGGCTTGTAACCCAGGTTTCACTCTTGGTCCCTGCAGTTGTCTATTCACTTCTCTCCAGTACAATTTAAGGTGCTGGGCTTAATTATATTGCCATTAATTCAGATTTAACCAGTGTTATTGAGCAAGGGCATCTAACTCTGCTTTCTCTAGTTTGCTCGAAGAAAATACTGGTGGCATATGGTAGGAATGGCAACTGTTTAAAAAGAAAACAATTTCTTCAAGTAGCTCATCCTACTCACTAAAGAATAGGTGTAAAACAAGTTTAATAAAATCAAAGGCTAAAAATCAGCTAAAAATTTTACTTTTCATTAGAATTTGTTGTATATCTTTAGCCGTGGTTTGAAGTCAGACACCCCCTAACAGCTACTGCCAACTGTTGTCTGTCGCAAGCCGGGTTTAAATTATTGTGTTCAATCAATGAAGTCTGTAGCTGTTTAAAACTAGGGACCAGTGTAGAGTCCATTACCCACTATGATGGGGAACACAAAACCCGTGACCTGGGGTTGGTTTAATGACTGCATGAATAAAAGTTTATGGAGGGTACCCTTGATGATCAACCTTTTAGGAATGGTAGGTAGGGTTTGAATCCAGATAAAAACTGACTTGACCAAGCAAATCACTTGGTTGTGGAATATCTGTGGTTGGTCAGTGAAACACAGGATTCTCAGATTTATTTGCTAGTGAGTAATTTAGTATATGTTTAGATGATACAGAAGGCATTCACCTCAGATACTTGAGTTGGGTTACAATATATTTTAGCTAACACAGCTAACTTATCTTGCCATCATGGTTCTCATTACCATCTTCATCGGCTTAACATCCACTTTTCCATGCTTGCATTTGTTGAGGCAAATTTTCTGCAGCCAGATCCCTTTCCTGTTGCCAACCCTCACTTGTTTCCAAGCGAATTAATATTTCCCCTTTGCTGAGGCATTCATTTTGTGGAAGATTAGGAATGCACATCATCATTTGTATAACAGTGGTCATACAAGGGCTCAACTATGACATGATGTCACAATAAGAGTACACAGACGTATGTGTGTGTGTGTGTGTAATATATATATATACATACATATATACATACCCATGTACACATTCATGTACATTGATACACAGTGGGCTTCTTTTAGTTTCCTCACACCAAATCCCTTCACATGGCTTTGTCAGCCCAAAGCTAGAGTGGAAGGCACTGGCCTAAGGTGCTGGCTGCATCTTAACTGCACAGCTACACTTGCACCTAATAAGAAAACCAAAGGGGCATCTGGGTTCGAACCAAGGCACTCCCAATCTGCATTCAATTTGTCCTGGATTAGGTTTTTATTTGAAGTTACCTCCACCAACAATGTCTCCCCTGTTTTCTGTGACTGGATGCCTTTACTGTCACCAACTACTTTACAAGGATGTACAGAGTGTATTTTACTAGGGGAATTATGCCCACCTCAACAACACTAACAAGATAAGCTGTGGATTATAGTAGATTATGAGTATTACTGAGGATTACTTGTAACCATTTTGATCCTCAGTTTTTTTTTATTGGTTTTGGGCATAGAAAGTTTCAATTATTGCATGAAAATAATCTATACCTGTTTTACTAGTATAGTGTTGGACTTGTTGCTCAAAGAACTCCTAAAATGATTTTCCATGTATGTGTTCATTGAAATCCTCTGCAGGTATTTTAAGGTGTCTTTGAGAAGTTCACTTAATTCTACACACTTTGTGAAACAGCTCCTCTGAGAATATTGCCTAAAAATAGACTGGTATCCACTCACAGGGAAGATCTACTTCTCATTTATTTCATAATTTAAAATTAGCATGGCTTTCTTCTTCCCAAAGAAGCCTTAGGAAGTACACTTTTGTATATAAAATAGGGTTGGTTCAGCCTATGATCTCTCTCTCGCACACACACCTTGGGTGTCATATTTCTAATCTTTATATATCCAAGAAATTTTGTTAGTTGCTTCTTTAAAAATAATTTTTATATTTGCTGCTTTAGTAAATAAAATTTCTAATTTTTGTAATGTTCTTTTACCAAAGTGTATTTAAGAGATGCTATGAAAACGATTCCCCTAATTAATTTACGAAAGAGACAATTAGTATTTCTAATTCTGTAATGATCATATTCTCACCATCTGCTCCAACTTGAAGGAATAAAGAAAATATACTAGCATTAATAGTTGATAGATATCAAACAACAAAAATAGTATATACAAAAATAATACGGTAGTCATAGAATAATTCCATTCTTTCATTTGCAAGTAGAAACATGACTCTACATTATAGACTGTCTTATTGTAACAAGTTCTGTTGTATTAGCAACAAGGTAGAGGGGTTAGGGATTGTTTCTGGAGTTTTAATTGTCCAGACCCAGTGTCTGTAATGTGTTACGTAGCTAACATGACCAAAGCCGTAGAAGCATTGGGTAAGTCCTACTCTTATCCTTTCAGTACTGATTAAAATACGTACTTGTAATATCCAGTGGTTAAGTTGTATAAGCCACTACACTACTCTTCTCCAAAAGTTTTTATCTCTAATCAAAAGGAATCTGTATTTATTGAAAATTGCAAGATAAACCGTGAATGTAATAGTTTTTAATTCTAGAGGTAAGTTACAGAAGTTTAAACTAGAAAATGTATATAAAAGACATTTAGATAAATTTCTATCAAGATTGGAGTAATTAGATCGGGTAATGATTTTTAATTGAATTTATTAAATGAATCTAATAATAGGAATAATGAAATTAATGTTGAGTGCTGGTCTTGTGAATTTGATGCTTAACCAGTTTGGGGATTTGCTAAAACATCAATTTAAGGATTTCTTGTTTGAGTATCTGCTTTGTATGGATGCTGTCCACTGACATGTAAATTGGCAGTTTAGTGTTATAGCTAATGTCTTTGGTTTAATTAAGTCTTTCTAATAAGTTGAGCTGTGACAAAATGGTTGCAGCATAGCTTTCAAAATTTCCTCTTAGCATTCATAACATGCGATGTGAATGAACCTTATTTTTGAACCGAGTTGGGGAAATATTCTTGAATGATTAAAAAGAGTTATAATGGTAAACACAATGTTGGTTCCCAGCTAATTTAGGACTAATTTCCCAAATACTGTTTCACAAAAACCTTTTGCTATCAGTATTGTTTCTTGAAACTCTTTTTAATTTCATTATTGTTTATAAGTGATGAATTAAAAATTTGGTAATTACCAATTAGGGAATGTAAAAGATTGTTGCAATGTGATTTACAAGCTGGCCAAGTCAGGTCTAAATATTTTACTTGTTTTATGCTTGAACCGGTTAGATTCTGGCCTTTCATATCTACTCTACAATGTCGTTCTAAAAATAAACACACGTCACTGAAATCTCCGAGCTGTGAGATAATGCATGATTAATTCAAAGCTATGTGAATAAATAAGCATTACATTTGACCGAGTGATCTGAATGCTAAAGGCTTGATAAGGTCACACCTTGTTTTCATTGTATTATATATTGAAATGATTTTTCAGTTTCTGTTAACTCTTTGTTAAAAATCTATTTTCTTTCTTTCAGGGTAAATTTTTTTTTTAAATTATCACAACTGCACGTTGGTGTTTCCTTCCAACAACAAGCAGCATACTGGACGGACATAAAGAAGAGGGTGGTGTTTCCCGACGCTCCGGAGGACGGTGAGTCTTTCTAAAAATCCTTTCTGGTTCCTCTGGATCTGTTTAATCCAGACTTTACAATATTTAGTCTTCAGACTTTTGCTTGGTTACCGATATGTCTTCAGACAGAGGAGTCATAATATTGGAAGTAACAAGAAATATAAAATAACCATTAAAAGGAAATATTCGTTTCTAACCTGTGCACAAAAAGGCAGGGCATAGGTTTTAGTTGATTAGATCAAACCCAGTACTTGGCTGCTACTTTGTATTGGTTCCATCTCTTCCTGAAGTCAAATTTAGCAGAATTTGAATTCCAGAATGTAAAATGATGCCACGAAATATTACAAGACATTTTGTCTGCTACTCTTCAAATGCTGGTGATTTTGTAGGGTTTTATAGAAAAATATGTCTTTGGTTTATTGGAGATTTTCACTGAAAGTGGTTTAATATTGTCTTGGTTGATTCAAAATAATTTCAACTCTAGTTTCAAGATTATTGACCATACATTGTCAACTTTTGAGATTAACTAACCTCTGTAATTTGCACAAGTCAACATGAGGGCCTCTGTTATCGCTTGATCTGCAAGAGATAACCAAACTGTCCCTCAAATGATATCTGTACTTTGTTGAGAAAGAAAAAAACACAACCTAGTCCTACGTACTCCTGAAAAGATAGGTCATCATGTCTAGAATACATCTGTTTGACTAGAGTTGACTTGGGGTTACGCACAAACGACAGTGACTTCTGTAAATAATAATATTAGGCATTTTGTCAGATGCTGTGATGATGATGATGTCCTTAATTATTCTAAAGCAAGTGGTCTTGAGTTCATCAATGCTCAGAGTAGATTTTAGTTGATGTTTATAGCATTGTCGTCTTTGAGCAAACAGACCTGGACAACATTTAACTATTGTTGCATTTTATAGGGATAAGTAGGATGTTGTTTGAGGGAAAGTTGCCTACTGTTTCTAGCATGTCGAGCAACCATACAGAAACCATTCTCTCTACATACCTTTGTGACTGATTGTTATTTTTTGTTTGTTTACTTTTTTTTTTTAACATTGCATTTTCCTATTGTTTCAGATGGAATCCACCTAGTAAACAACGAGATGGTCTTTCAGTTGATGAGAAAAATGATCTGATATTCCGTAAGGCCAGAGGGTAAGTTTCTTCATGACTTACATATATTATGTAAACAAAAATTAAAAATTTACAACCATCACCCACTTTTTGTCTGAGGTTCTTTGTATTTTAATTGAGCAATTTCAACTCAACGTGTGAAGATATATTTGTTGTGAATACATAAGGGAAAGAAAAGGAAAATTTGTACTTTTTAAGTCTGTTATCGTAATTGGTTTTTTCTAGGACAGTTTATAAAGCTGTATTGAGTCACTGGCAAATGATCTTCCAGAAAGTGTTTCAGTCAGTGAGATGCTGGAGAAATGCTATGTATAAAAAAATTCCGTGCTTGTAACAAAACCAAACAGGAGACTGCAGCAGAAGTCATAATTATGAATCTAGTTCAAGAATTCACTTCTCTTTTTAATTTAATTTATTGGAAATTAGCACCCCCTCACCCCCATCCCAGTAGAGTCTGTTCTCATTTTTAGAAATAACCTAATTAATATCAGCTTCATTGAATGAAACTTGAAAATTTAGATGTAATATCATCTAGACATATGTGACTGTTTCAAGAATGTAGACGCATATAATATACCTTTCCAAATTTGTAATACTATTTTGGCAAATGGAAACTGAATGAAGCTTATTATATGTATGTATTTATATATGTGTGTACCTGTTATGTTGACGAGTGGGTTTCTAAACGAGCAAGCAATGTTATTTCTACTCTTCTGTGAAAAATATGTCTGGATATGGAAAATATTATTTCACTTTGAAACAGGTTTGCGATAGGATGGTTGGCCTCAACAAAATTCTGTCTGATCTCTGCAAACATGGGAAGTGGATGTTGTGATGAGGAATGAATGGTTTAACCGATGCAGTATTCCCATCATTGTAATGGGACCCACAAAGGTTTTCAGTGCTTTGTTTCAAATAAAATGTGTTGTCATATATTTATCATGTGTTGGGGGTTTGTGGGGAGGAGAGAAAAAGATGGGAAACTCCCTTAAAAATTGATTTCAGGTTTTTTTTTATCTCTAAAATAGGGCTGCCATCCATTAAGGTTGACCCTGTATCTGTACTTGCATGTGCTGGCTTTGGCAAGATTTTCTGAGGAAGGCTGGCAGTGTTGCCTATGTATTCAAGTTTCCACTCTTCATAATATCAGAGTGTTTAATGTAAGGGAAAGGCCACCAACTTGGACAGATCACACAATTTGGCACCAATGTCATCACAACAGTTGTTGGAACACACAGAGCTGGCACAGATACCAAAAGGCACCTCACCTGTCCCTCAGACCATTCTGCCAATCCAATGCCCTGGGTTGATACTTTTGTTTCAATCCCCAAAGTTTAAAAGGCAAAGTTGACCTCAATGGAATTTGAAATCAGAGCACAGATAATTGCAACAAATTTATCTCTAATCTCTGGAAAATTTTAAATATTTGGATTGACAATTATTAAATTTATTGTTAATATTTATGTCATTGAATGACCTTTTCTATTTTAATTATCTCTTAAATGATGTGTCAAAATGCTAATAGGAATTGTAAACTATAAGAATGTGGTTGCAGCATTCCAAGCCTTTTGATATTAACCTGCCTGAAGCCATCTTTAGTTCCATGATAGAAATTCTTTGTTTTTAAAATGATGTAAATTAAAATCTTGCACCAAGCTTTCATGTTAATTTATTTTCCAAACACTAGCTTAATAACAACACAATTATTTTAATAAATTCTTCATTATTCTCAACATTAATTGAAACAAAGACAGGATGTTTCAACATAAACGACATCAAAAGGGTTTAAGCATTTGTGGAATAAAATTGTGACTGTAGATTGAGGATGGGAAGTTGTGGTGGATACACACTTGCGGTTAATTATATTTTAATACCTTTTTTAAGCAATAGAAAAAGGCCCTTTTCTATATTTCATCTCTTTGAGTGATTTTGAAGGGAGAAGCAAGATAAAACTTGATATTTGAAAATCTGCTTTAATACTTCAGCATTTAAGCTGGCCTTATCTGGCTCGATTATGTTGAAACTAGCCAGATCCCACCCTTATAATGTCATACTAAAAGTAAGTGATCATATAGTTGAAATCTTGAGGCTATAAGATTATAAGATAATGCAGGATTAAATATTCCAAACTATGTATATAAAGAATAATCTGAACGCTAACGAGCCAAATTGGTTCTGGTTTTTTAATTGATTCAATAGTTAATTACTAAATGTAATTTTACAAAAAAATGTTTTTTTTTTCTTTCTTTATTTTGTAGAATTCTCAATAAACTTACTCCGGAGAAGTTTGATAAGTTAAGTTTGGAGCTTCTAAATGTTGGTATTGACTCCCAGCTCATCCTTAAGGGAATTATTCTTCTGGTAAGGACAAATGTATTTGTTTAATTATATATATATTTTTTTTTGTTTCTTGAATTTGACTGCAATTCTTCTTGTATTTTTAATATTGTTTTTTCAGATAATTTTGGAAATTATAAAGAATTTAATGAGAATTTAGTGAAATAAACTTTAGAATGGTGTTTGAAGCATAACTTTGTATCATGTTCTTATAAATTTGTGATGGAATGTTTTACGAGTGGACAGGTGGGAATAGATAAAAGCTGTTTGAATTGAGAAGCAAGTTTCCACCCTGGCACAATAGCTCCATGGTGCACAATTGCTGTGCTACTACTACTGATCATGTAGTCACTAGTTACAAAAACTAGCTATAATCAGTTTTATCCTTAGGCAGTGCAGATTAATTGCCTTCTTGTTAATCAAAAGATGCCTATTCTGGATGATTCAATGATTAATGGAAGATCCCAAGTTTAAGCGTATTTCTATGAACATTGTCCGAGTGGTTTAAATTCTGTTCCTGCTGAAAGCATGGAAATGGATGTAAAATAATTTAGAACACTGACCAAAGAAATAAAAGGAAATGGATTTTAAAATTTTTGTTACTTAATCAGATTTTTTTTTTTTTAAAAAGCTTAAAACTTAATCTAGCTTAAAATAACTGGATTAACATTGACTGTTGAAGGAAAAAAAAGTTTTCAATTTTAATGTCAGGTTTATTGTTACTTTGTTTGAATTGAGATTTATTTAGAAAAAATGGAAGCATAGGGCTGTGGGGCTGTTGTTAGGATTAAAGAAATTAAAAAGCAGCAGTTTATACCTTGCTTAATAGTGTGAACTGAATTAGTGGACTGTTTTGAAGGTATGATGTAGATGTACAGTAACAATGAACTACCACTGCTCTCTCCCCTCCTTCTCCGTTGTACTCATCTTCTGGCCTTTGGAATAAATAACACTAACAATATATGTAAAAAAAAAAAAAAAAAATTTATTCCAATCTTGTAGGTGTGGGTACATATGTAACCATATGTAATTATTTTAAGGTAGAAAAATGTTTAAATTTATTTGAATTCAGTGAATGCAAATTTATTTTGTTTTTAAATTTGTCTGCATAATATCTAAGTCCATAAGGTTTGCAAATACTACAAACTTAATGTGTTTTTTAAAACTCAGATTTTCAGATAATTACCAATTGGTTCCAATTACTTTAGATTCTGAAAGAATTTAGTCTTTGTTATTTTTGTCGATGCTGGATTTTAAAAAAAAATAAGAAAAACATTAAAATCTATTTTGTTTATTTTTCTTTTCATGTTAGACAAGATCAGTTTGAAAAACAACCCACTTTTCTTTGATTTTTACAGATCTTCGAAAAAGCCTTAGATGAGCCAAAATATAGTTCACTTTATGCACAGCTATGTCACCGTCTCTGTAAGGACGCTCCAAATTTTGATCACTCTTCCTCTAAAACTATTGTAAGTCCTTTTCTTCTTTCCTCCTGTTCTTTGCAGTTTTATGTATATTTATTAAATCATTTTTCATATTTAAAATACATCTAAAATATCATTCAAAATTTGTTGCTTTTGATAGTTTTCACAAATTCTAATAATTGTTATGACTAATGTTAGTAACTTTGTTTCACATTAATATTTTTAGACTTTTCGACGTCTACTCTTAAATAAGTGCCAGGATGAATTTGAAAACCGATCCCGTGCTACCGAAGGTAAACCACTTCTTTTTTTTTTTACATTGCGTGTATTTAAAATGTGAGAGATTATAATTTTAGACTTTTCAAATTTTTCTTTGGTTGGTTAAATAGAATTTGAGATGTGGCTTTAGGTAGGGGGCATCTAGCTATAGAAACCGCGCCTAAACTGACATTGGAGATTGATACACAACCCCAAGGCTTGCTGGATCCTGTCAAACTGTCCAACGCAAGCCAGCATGGGGTTTGATTAGCCGGAAACTAAAAGAAGCCCACCATGTATGTGTCTGTGTTTATGTCCCCCACCGCTGCTTGACAACTGGTGTTGGTGTGTTTACATCCCTGTAGCTTAGAATAAGTACCAGGATTCAAAAATAAGTACTGGATTCAATTTGATTTGTATTCAAGACATTGCCCCAGCAGTGAAATGAGCAAAAGATAAGATACAGGTAGTGGGAGGGAGGGAGAGAGAGACTACAATTAATCGAACATGTGGACAGAAACAGTAACCAGAGAACCAATGCCAAAACGTCTGGTATGTCCTGTTTCATATAATGAATAGGAGAAGGTGAGTGATGTGAGTAACAAAGAGGAATATGAGACCCAGATGTCTGATACATTTATGTATCCCGTCCTTCATCCCTACCCTAATTTTAAAGACCCGTTTTGCTAATTTGAATGTTATTTATTTTCAGCATTTGATAAGAAAGATGGCCCCCTCAATGATGATGAAGCAGAGCAATACCATCTGGCTAAACAGAAAATGCTGGGCAACATCAAATTTATTGGTGAGTTTGGATATTGGATATTTATTTATCTACTACACTCGCGGAGTGGTTGGTGTTAGGAAGGGCATCCAGCTGTAGAAACACTGCCAGATCAGACTGGAGCCTGGGGCAGCCCCTGGCTCCCCAGACCCCGGTCGAACCGTCCAACCCATGCTAGCGCGGAAAACGGACGTTAAACGATGATGATGATTATCAGTAAAATATGTTTATTCTTTGTTATATAAAAAAAAAAAAATTAAACTCAATCAATATTTTACACTCTGTTTAAAGACGTATTCTGTGTGATTGTCTGTTTCAGTTTTGTAAATGGATTTATGGATCCCTATTTGCAAGTAATGTGTTTATATTAAGCTGTAAATCAGTTTGTACCTATGGGTCTATTAAACTGGAGCCTATTCTAGTTTCTGTGTCACTGAGAGCCCAACTCCACTTGACCCTAATAAGGATGCCTACTTGTTGCTCCCCACATCCAGTTGCTGGTATTCAGTTTTAGCCGAATGGACAACGTAAAGTGAGGTGCTTTATCTTGCTCAAAGCCACAACATATTGTCTGGTGTGAGAAGCAATCTGCACTCTAATGATTTTGACCTCAAAACCCTTAACTCATAACCCTTGCATCATGAACCATCACAAGCTTTTTAGGTTAACTAATAAAAATTTTTTTAAAGTTATTTTATTTTGGTAACCCACTTTTTCTAATTACTGTCAATTAAGTGCAAGATCAAATGAGAGAATTAGATTGGTTGTAACAAACATCCTCATATTAATGAATACTTTTGCCCTAAATATGTCAATTTAGGTAATTTGTTTCACTTTATAGGAAAAATATTTATCAAAATAATGAAATGTCCTTATTTTTCTATATCTTCAAAACTGATGTAATAATTATTTCTTCATTAAAATTTAATTAATCTTGTTTAGAAACCTCATTTTCTCAATATGAAACCGTGTGTTGTGCTTTGACTTATGAACTCCATTGAATATTTATTAAAAAAATTTGTTGTTGGAATTTTGAAACAAAAACCATTTCTGTTAAACATTTATCTGTGAAACTCTTTAAAACGGTAGCTCCATTTTGGTTGTGTGGATCTTACTCCTGAACCTTTCACATAAAACAACAGGTGAATAAAGGTAATGATATCTTAATATAAACGAATTTCAGGTGAACTTGGCAAACTGGAGATGCTGCACGAGGGCATTTTGCACAAATGCATCAAGCAGCTTCTGGAAAAGAAGAAAAACGTCCCCGTTAAAGATATGGCTGAGGACTTGGAGTGCTTGTGCCAGATAATCCGTACTGTAGGCCGACGCCTTGACTCTCTTGAGGCTAAGGTAATTATTGCTCTTCTTTATAATTCTAATGTTTCTGGTTACCATACTGCTGCAAAATGGGTCATCTTCCTTGTGTATTGTTATCGGTTATCAATAATCTTGTGTTGACGTCTAATATAATCTGTTCTAGTTGCCACCAAAAATCCAGTGTAAGAAATTTGAGTGCCTGGTCCTTGCTTGATACTAAATTTTGGCTATATTAATTAACTCCACTGTAGGTTAATAGAGTAAACATTTATAATTAATTTCCTGTGTAACAGATTTTTCTGAGGCATGGCTGTGGGATTAAGAAGTTCACTTCCTTACTCTATGGTTTTGGGGGTCAGTCTCATTTGTAATGCCTTCTACCGATACTCCTGGGTTGGCCTCAGTCTTTGGCAGTTGATTTGGTAGATGGAAACTGAAAGAAACATTGGACCTGTGTACCTTTTGTGTGGGTGTTGCATAATACTTGTAAATAGGCGTTAGCTTCACGGATGCAATGTCATGCATTTCCAGTTGTCTTTGGAAGCATTTCTAGTCACAAGGAAACGGTAACATTTAATATGGTCAGGACTATGTGATAGTGAGAAAACTCTTTCAATATATCCACTCCCTATTTCAATAGTTTTGAAGCTTGTTATTTGTAACAGTTAATTAGGGAACCTAATGATGTTAGATTTTTTACAGAAATTAAAAATGTTAATTTGTAGCTAATGGAGAATCATTTGTAGTTAACGCCTTTACTTCTATCAACATTTTTTTTTTCATGGAAAGTGAATTACTAAAAAAACAATTTAATTTTTCAGGCCTGGATGGATAAGTACTTTGAGCGAATTAAGAACTTCGCTTCTAACACAGAATTGCCCTCAAGAATTCGCTTCATGCTTCAAGATGTTGTTGAATTACGGGCCAACAAGGTAGTTATATACATTTGTTTTGGTTTTTTTTTTTTTTCATTTGTCATATTGTTGACTTTGATGCTTTTTTGATAATCTAATGCTGTTAAATATAGTTATTTGATATTACCATTTTTGATGTCTATTATTCTTCTCCCAGTGGGTACCACGGAAGGTGCTTAGTGATCATGGACCAAAGACAATATCCCAGATACGACAAGAAGCTGCAGACGTAAGCATATGTACCTTTTTTTTTTGTTTGTTTTTATCTAATCTTTTGTCATTTTTAATTTTTACAAATAGAATTATTGTGTTACGTTAAATATTCAAAAGACTTACTATTATCTGCAATGAAAGTATTAAATTCAAATATATTATTAAAAAATAAAATAAATAAATAATGATACTAATTGAGAATTGCTGTGTCTGGTAATAAATTTGAATTCTCATTTTAATGACTTAACAATCTGTCTATTGTAAACCTAATTTGGAAATTATAAAAGCAAAAAGAAAGTTGAGCAAATTCTGCTAATTGTAATGAAAAATAACTGAAGAAATCTTAAGGCAGGAGTTACTTCTTTATTTATAGACTTGTTTTGAGAAAACACAGGACTTTTAGCTCTCTTTGGATGCATATATTTATTTTTATTTCATATAACAAGCAGTTGATCAATTGTGCTGTCTGTTACAGGCTTCAAGGTCGGCCAATCTCTGATTCACTCCATTTCTGATGGCAAAAGTGACAAAAGAGTGTTTGTGCAGCTCAGTAGGGAACACAGAATATTTCTTACTTCAAAACACCCATTTTTCAGTTGTTTTTTGGGGTTTTTTTCATGCCAGTGTTGAGATCTTATACACAATCAAGAACTGAGCCTTTGGGACCTCAGGGTAGCACCTTGCATGCTAAGTAGGTCTCACAAATGTAATTATTTCTGAGATAAAATATTTCGCCTTGCCCAAGTATTGAAATGTTCTGATGTTATGTGTCTTTAGTTTTATGTTTCCCTTTCTAACTTCTCCCTAGGAGTTTGGAATATACCTTGGTCTTCCGGATGGATCGGGGCGTACTGGTGGACCTACTGGTGGTTTGTTTGGATCACGCATGATGAATGGAAATATGGGACCATGCCACAGAGGGGGATTGGCAGACATATTCAGTGCTGCCCCTACTGGATTGCTTAGTGAGTATAACAAAGATATTTAAATATAATAATGTAAATTGTGTTACTAAATTAGTGATTTCGCCAGCTAAATGCTTTTGGTGTTGACTTTGTATTCTTGGAATTTTTAGCCTTTTAATAACAGTGGCCCCGAATGACTTTCAAATAAATTAATATCATAAGTAATACATTTAGTAGATTTTTAACCAAATTATTTAATTTCTGATGTTGTAAACATGTCAGACAGTGGTAAAAGTCAGCATTGATTAACCTAGAAAGAGAATGGAATAAACGTTTTCTCCTCTTCTAATATTTTTTTTTATCTCCAAATTCCCAGCATCTGCTGACCCAAATTAGTCATTTTCATAACTAGAAACCTATTGACTCTTTAGTTTTGTTTGTTCTAATTTCATGCCAGAATGGTGATTTATAATTTGCCCATTTTAGACATGTTTTCTCTTGTAGATAACATTGGTACTGGACCAGGTGTAATTCAAGCAGATGGATTTTTGTCCGGTTATTCTATGAATATGGGCAGGAGAGGTAGTCAGCCAACACCAGGTGAGTTCATTCAAAGTTTTCTTGGCATCATTTTGATACCTTGTATTTAAAATTAATATTATGCAATTACAGCTTCCCACCTGTTTAATTATATTTGTAGCCTTGATTGTCTTACTTCAGTGTGGAGTTCCTTTTTTTTTTTCTTTGCTGAGAGGCAGAAAGTGATGAGGACCAAAGCAGGCCTGGTTGTATGGTTAAGATGTTCGTTTTGCAACAACCACCTGGTTTCAAGCTCAGTCCCATTGCATGGCACTTTGGGCAAGTTTCTTTGGTTGTAGCCCTGGGCTAACCAGTGCTTTGAGAATAAATCTGCTTAACAGGGACTGTCAAGAAGCCCATTTTGTGTATAGGGACCTGTGTGCATTAGTGTCTCCTTGTCTTGGCATTGATTTTAAACAAATGTCACTGTCTTACAAATGGTGTCAACTTGGAATCTTCTTTGTGAACCTGTCTGGCCATTGTGCTGTTTGCTTTCAAAGGACTCGGGGGGAACCTATTGCCTTGCTTGGAAATAGGTGTGAATTATTGACAGGAAGAACATCCAGCCATAGGGAATTTACGTGAGCAAATTTCGTCTGACCCACGATGGAAGTGGAGATTAGAACCAAGATTATATTTCCAGATTGTGAATGTTGTCATCTTATTTGCATGAGACTGAGAGTGGTAACATGTTTATATTCCCTGGGAACAAGGAATCCAGTATCTGTGTTTTCAAAAAGTTTAGTGGGATTAAAAAAAAGTTTCTTAACCATTTTGTTCTCATATTTTTGTTGAAATATGTAGACTTTGTTTCACTTGATTTTGAAAATAATTAGAAATTTAGTAAAATGTCTTTGTCCTTATTAAAAAAAAAATCAAGTTGGTGTAGGGAACGTGAATTAATATGAAATTTTGATAGTTTTTAATTTAAATCACTTTAAAAACAAGAAGTTTGTATCTTAGAATCAGATATGGTCTCACATTGGTTGGCATCAAAAGAGTTGAGCCAAGTCAATGCTCTCTCTCTGTATATTGTTTCTAATATTTTCTTTTCTTTTCTTGTACTCTGCTAAATTATGTAAATCGCAAAATAAACAAAAATAAACATTTCTCATTAAATTAGGGTTTCATTCAACTAATAAACAACGGAAGAAAGCAAATGTTAATCTTGCGGACACTCGTGTCGTTTTCTTTGTAGGTAACTTTTCCAATCAGTTCAACAATAGACGCATGCAAGACAATAGTGCAGGCGGTCCAGTTGGAAACAGCATTGGATTTGGAATGAGTGGTGTTGGTACAGGTACCAGCCCCAGATCTACCAGACGAGTCAACCCACAACAAACGTCAGCACCACCGATGTTTCAAACTCAACAAAACCACCAATCTCTTCCATTGGCACCAATGCAATCACCATTATTGGCACAGCCGCCTTTAAGCTCTGTGCAGAGGACACCAGGTCAGTTTCTTTTGCATATTTTATTTAACGAGCCACTTGTAATATTATTATCATTATTGCTAAAGGAGGTAAGCTGGCAGAATTGTTGGCATGCTGAGTTGAAATGCTTAGAAGTATTTCGTCTGTTGCTACATTCTGAGTTCAAATACCACAGAGGCTGACTTTGCTTTTCATCCTGTCAGGGTCGATAAAATTAAGCATCAGTGAAACACAGGTCAATACAACAACCCCCTCCCCCCAAATTTCGGGCCTTGTGCCTATAGTAGAGAGGATTATTGTTATTAAGGCAGTGAGCTGGCAGAATCGTTAGCACGCTAGGTGATATGCTTAGCAGTATTTCGCCCATCCTTATGTTCTGAGTTCAAATTCCACCAGGGTCGATGAAATAAGTACCTGTGAAACACTGGATCGATGTAATTGACTGTGCCCCCTCTCCCAATCTTCCAGGCATTGTGCCTATAGTAGATGTGATTATTATTATTTCTATTATTTTACCCCCTCATCACCCAGCTTTAAGTTGTCTCCCTGGGGGTTCATACTCTTGCAAACTGCATGATGGCCTCACTAGTGCTATGTAAAATGCATCCAGTATAATCAGAAAAGTGGTTAGCATTAGGGGAGACATCCAACCATAGAAACCATGTCAAGGTACACTGAGCCACAATGCATTCATTATTAGATCCATGAGAGCCTGTCATACCATCCAGGCCCTGGATTTTAAAAGAGTGCAGGCTTGAGGTTACCCTTTGCTCTACAGGGTTTATCATAATGGCATACAAAGTGTTAAGATATATTTTAATACTTATAGGTAATAAGATGATAATATAAGATATAGGGGGGATGACATTGTTGTTAATGTTACACATTTTGGGCCCCATTGAAAGAGATCCTCTATTGGAAAGGCAAACTGTCATTTACCCACATTTCACAAAGAAGTGTCCTTCCTTTTTGTCACTTCTGTTGCTTTTTTTGTCTAAAGTTTCAAATTCTGCACCAATTCCGGTTTAAATGGCTGCTCTAAATGGCTGCTTCACATCATTTGATCATTCCTCTTTTTTTTTCATTACCACTGACCTGGTTCATTTGAAAGTTGGCTGGATTTAAGTTGTATTTTTATTTTCAAAATGTAAAATACTTTCTCTTTGTTCAATCAGATATTTACTTATCACATTAAAGATTAGACGTAGAAAATATATTTAGCACGTGTTTTGCATATAATCAATCCTTTTTGAGAATAATAAATGTCTCTTCAGATTTTTTCATCTGTTATCAGATAATGATTATAAAAGTGAAGGAATATTTATGTTTAATTTGAACGTTTTCTTCCTCTTGCCAGCCTTTTCAGCACCTGGAAGAGATTTGCCGCAAAGATTTATGCGCATGAACATGCAGCCACCAGTTGTACCGGAAAAACCAAACTCAGGACCTGAAGACATCAACCTTCGACCATACAAGCCATTTAACATGTTACGTCCATCAGTGCCAAACATGCTGTCTAAGCCTGTTCGTCCTTTGATTGGGACGCCACAAACAACGTTTCAGCCTCCATTATATGACATGGGATCAAATCCTAATCCACACTTGATAAACAAGCAGGCAAGTATTTGGGTTACTGTTGCAAAACCCGTGTTTGTCATTTTAAACTCTTTAATGTTTAGGTGATCTGTATTGACAAATCATAAGCAGAAATATGGAGAATTTTGATTGTATTTTGTGCTGTTGAGGTTAGAATTAAGCTGAAACTACTGCCACTCTTGTATCAGCATCAAATGTTAAGGTTTGGCTGGAGAACCTGTTCTGGCCTTTCATGGAATTTGCAAAATTCTATACTTCCCATGGGTAGGATGGAATTGGTTGAGGCAGATTTTCTATGGCCAGAGGCTCTTCTTGTTGCCAACCCAACATGTTTCCATAGATGAGATAGGAAATAAACACTTCTCTTGTATGATGGTGGTATTCATTTTACAACTATCAAGTGATGTTCATGCATGCATGTGCACACATACACACACATACACACATATATATATTTATATATTTATATTTATATATAATAATACAGAAATTTTTAGACTATATAAAGAACACACACACTAGGCTTCTACCAAATTGATCCACAAGTTTTGGGTCAACCTGAGGCTATAGTACCCTTTCCCAAGGTGCCATGCTGTAGGACTGAACCCAAAACCCTGTGGTTGGAAACTGAACTTCTTAGCCATGCAGCCATGCCTGCACTTGGCTTTATAATTTATTTTAAGCTTATTATTTCATTGTTTTTATTTGTTATTCTTCATATACATCTATTTATATCAATGTAGATATGTATTTAAATGATGTCTCATTAAATTTGCAGCCTCAAATTACCATCAAGCAAGCTAATCCAGAAAAATCTAAAGCAGTCAAAAAAGCACCACTTACCAAAAAGGAGCTTGAAAACAGCATGGTAAGTTTCCTTTCCGCTATTTACCATTTTTGACTTCTTATATGCACAGCTTCAGTAACATTAGTTTAGTGTTTTTTTTCAATTCAAAGAAATTGCCTTTGTTGTGGTTATGGGCGAGAATAGTTGTAATAATTATCAAACTATGTGTAAAATGATTGTCAGTTTTGCTTGCTGACTTCTGGGAGCATTATGCAAGAGCTGTGTTGTAGGTCAGAGACTGATGATTTTGTCCACATCTGAAGATGTGCACTGACAAATCTATAAAGCTTCTACCCCTTAAACACCACACACACACATTTTGTTGTGCACCATAACCTGTAATAGTTATTGTTGTAATTTATTTTAGAAACTGAAGCAGACATAATTGTACTATGGCTGTATTAAGTGTTGGCTTATATCTGAAAATTTGGTCATTTTGAAAAATTTCTGATGGTTCAAAAAGTATATAAGCCAAGGAAATGGTAGTTTGGAGACTTAGGACATGGGACTTTTTCGCGAATAGAAGTGAATATAAATAAATGTCCATTTAACAAAACTAAATCTTACACCACAAAGTGTAAGAAAACGTGGAATAATTGTTGTTTCTATTCTGTGTAAATATTTCTGTTTGCTTGCTTTGTTTGTTCTTTACATCAGTTGATATTGTTGCATTTCTGTTTTGAAGACTTCCTTACTTGATGATTACTTTAATTCTGGAGATGTTCAAGTAGCAACCAGTGCAATTAAAGATTTGAATGCTCCAAATAAGTAAGTATACACATTGATTTTTTATAACCTACTAATTATTCATGATTATCTAATTAGGAGCGTTTGATAATAGGTTAATCTGTTAATTAATCTAGAATAAATTGATATTAATGTACTGCTAAATTTGGGTCTTTGACCTTTGACATTCATGTAGCATCACTCATACAGGCTTCCTTTATATTGTCATTTGCTCAGAGGAGGAAATCTTTTCTCATTACTCTTTAGTCCCGGTTGGATGATTTGAAAGAAGCCATCAGGCTCCAGTGTTTGCTTTGTCCTGGTTTCTGTGCCAACCACTTTACAGTGCGTAGTGGATGGTTTCTGCATGGCAATGGTACCAGTGAAATCACCAAGTAACTTGTATGACAAGACCCCCTCAAATGAGGTGGCTGGCTTTATTGTCAGGTGATGAGGTAGAGGGTCAGAATTGGTGTCTTGCTGTAAAAGAGATACATGGCTGCCCCTGTTGGAAGAGACAGAAGATGGGCTGAAGAAGTGTCAGGGCGTAAATTTCTGCTCCCCTACCTATGGAGCAAAGACATTTTCCAGATGTTAATCTTCATTTACATCATTAATAATTTGTATTTTGCCCCATTTATCATGTTGCCTTGAAGGTTTTCTCATTGTCAACATTTTTTTTTTCTGGGTTTGGTGCTTTCAATATTACTTGTCAGCAATGGAAATTGGCTTATAGGTGTATATTACCCAATTTATAACCAGACCTAGACTTTTGTGATGATGTAAAGAGCATAAGGAAGGACAAAAGACTGGGCAGAGTTCTGGTGGTGACCCACTTGTAATTTAAATTCTTCACAAGATTTCTTTCAAGTCCTGGCTTATTTATATAACTCTTGTACATAATTGTTTGATTCTAGTTTAAATTCTTTTGTAATTGTTTGTCAATAAATTTTGGGTGTTTGTTCTAAAATCTGTTCCTATTACATTTCACCATAAAAAAAGAAAATATAAAGTTTATATAAATTTAATTTCAGATTTATTACCGATAGCATTTACAAAATGATGTTAACCAATGTGGACAAAACAGGTCAGTATTTCTAATTGCATTTCTATAGATAATTACAATAATTATATTTATTTAAATTGTTGTAAGCAAGGGATTGCTGTAGAGAGTTATTGTACTTGAAACACGAGATTGAATTGAGTACGAAGTTCCTCAGTTAGCTTTGGTGTTGTGCTTAGATCTGTAATTGAAAAGAATACAAGAGCAAATTTATCCTTTGGCTTGCAATCTTGGTTGAATTACTGTTTAGGGTAAAAAGTAGGGAAATGTATGCTTTAACTCATTAACATTTAAGCCAGTGGTTTTCACTTGACCCTTGGGGGATTTTGCTGTTAAATTTTGTGTGCACTTAGTTATACTTCTACACTGTACAAAATTTTTTTTTTAATACAATTTTTAATATTTAATTATAAAAATTATACTTAATTATATAATTATAAAAATTTTTAAACATCAAATGTCTGTAAGGGTTCACCTGAGTAAAATAGGAATCAAAAAAGATCCATAGGTAAAAAAAAAAAGGTGGGGTCAGGAACCACAGATTTTTCTGGCTCTAATATTCTTTTTCAATTTTAAAACTAGCCATATCTGGCCTCTCACACCTACTCTACAATGTCGCTCAAAATATAAGCAATTGCATCATTGAAATCTTGATGCTATAAGATAGGTAATGCACAATTAGCTGAAAACAATGTAAACCAACGATAGTCTGGACATTGATAGGTTGAATATGCCTCCCTTGTTTAATGTTGTTTTAAAGGAAGTTTTTGTTTATTTTATTTTCCAGATACCGAAAGAGAGAAAGTCATGAGTCTTGTAGTTGGCATGAAACCAGAAAACCTTGTAACATCAGAAACTTTCATAGGAGTAAGTAAAGATTGATATTTTTAAAGCTGTTTAACGCTTACATTTATAAAATCATTATTATTACCATTAATTAAGGATGTTTGCTTCATCAAGTGTCTAATTTTTATAGCTTGGGTTGCATCATGCAGCTGGTGCTATCCACTATTCCTAATTTTAAATTCAAACTTCTAATCCTGCTAAATAGTATGAATAAACAATTATCTCCCTTGTACTTAATTCCCACTAGGGGACTCCACATGTTTGAAAATTTCTAACATTTTAGCAAAAATGTCAAGAATTTGTCATTTTGTAAAAGAATGCTTTATTATTTTTTTTTGTTTTTGTGCATCTGTTGATTGTATTTTGTGATGTCTGTTTTTAGGCTTACCGCAGCCTGCTTGAAAAACTTCAAGAGCTGGAGACTGACGTTCCATTGATTAAATCCTATGTGGCCAGTTATGCAGCACATGCGATAGGAGGGAATGTTATCAGCCTATCGGAGCTTGCTGAAGTTTTGGACAAAGGAGCCCACTATCCACTCTTCCTTATTTCTCTACAACAAATGCACAAGCAGAAGGACAAAGAATGGCTAGTGAATGTCTTCAATGAAAGTAAGATAAACCTGCAAGACATGTTACCTGGTAAGGCCAAACGATTTAAGGGTCTTTTTCTTTTGTGGGTTGAAATTTTCAAAAATTCCCTGTTTTATCTCCTAAAAGTTTTAATTTACATTTTTATATAATGAATCTATTTTATGATCATGAAATTCATCATCATCCTCGTTTAACGTCCATTTTCCATGCTGGCATGGGTTGGACGAATTCATTATGATTAATGTGTAAATTCTTTTATACATTGAGATATTCAAAATAATTCAAGACAGAAAGACAACCGTCTGAACCATATATTATTATTATTATTATTATTATTATTATTCATCATGGTGCTTATACACTTTTGAACCCCGAGAGAGGTCACCATATTATGTTTGTTATAATAAAGTGTTCTGTGTATTGAGATGGCTGAGTGCACTTGGAATTTACTGAGTGTGTCTAGTATACAATCAGTTGTATGGTCTGCAATCCTCTCAGTGGCTCGTTTCTCTTTTTCTGTCTCGAATAGAATCTTATCTTCATCATCATCATTTAAACGTCCGCTTTCCATGCTAGCATGGGTTGGACGATTTTGACTGATGGCTGCACCAGGCTCCAATCTTGATCTGGCAGAGTTTCTACCGCAGGATGCCCTTCCTAATGCCAACCACTCTGAGAGTGTAGTGGGTACTTTTTATGTGCCACCGGCACGGGGGCCAGTCAAGCGGTACTGGCAATGACCTCTCTCGAATCTTTTTACACATGCCACTGGCACAGGTGCCAGTAAGGCGACGTTGGTAACAATCACGCTCAAATGATGCCCTTTTACGTGCCACCGGCACGGAAGCCAGTTGGCTGCTCTGGCAACGATCACGCTCAGATGGTGCTCTTATTACCCAACTAGCACGGGCACCAGTGCCAGTAAAGTGATGCTGGTAACGATCACACTCGAATGGTGCCTTTTATGTGCCACTGGCACGGAAGCCAGTTAGCTGCTCTGTCAACAATCACACTCGTATGGTGCTCTTTGCACCCCGCTAGCACGGATGCCATAATCTTTGATATTTAATAGTTTACATTTCAAATAGGTTCTAGTTCATTTATTGCGGACAATGGTTCATTAAGAGGCCTAGTTTGAAGAATTTTATTTTATTTGGCTCTCTCTGAAATGAGAATTAAACTTATGGTAATGTTGTGTACTTTTGACTTCAGTTGCTCTTTTTTCTTCTTCCTCTCTCAACCCAGAAATCGACCAGAGTAAAGAGAAAATGATGGAGATTTTAGAAGACAGGGGTCTTAGCTTTCTATTTCCTCTTCTCCGTATTCAATCTGAACTTTGGAAACAAATCCAGACTGACCCCAGTGCCACAGCAATTTTTAAATGGATCAAGGACAAAGTGCAGAATGATTTGCACCAAAGCCCTGGTTTTGTTAATATTCTTACCACAAGGTTAGAAGACATTGTTTTAATATCTCTTTTTTTTTTTTTTTTACATTTCTCTCTATTTAAAATACACCTCTAGAGTCTTTCTCACAAGGTGATCTTGTTCCACAATTGTCACAGGCATAGTTGTGTGGTTAACAAGCTCACTTTGCAACCTTATAGTCTTGGGGTTCAGTACTTGCTGTGTGGGCTGATTGATTCTTGTGAGTGAATTTTGGTAGTGCGAAAGTGGAAGTTTGTGTGTGTGTGTGTGTATGCATCAGTTTGTTTACATTTCAGTAAATGGTTTGGCACAAAGTGACTGCTAGAATATGTATCAGACAGAGAGTAAGTCCTGAACCCCTAAAGGCAGTGTTCCAGTGACAAATAAAAGAATAATAAAATAATGATTGAAAATGTTGCAGTGTTTCACATGAATTTAATACAAAATCTTTCCCTTCAGTCTTTGTGAACAAATTATTCGGTTGCTAACGGTTAATGATTTTTCTTCCAATTATTCCCTATAGAGAATATTAAAAAAAACTTAATCTCGTTGTCTTCTGTAATCTTACTTTGTACAGTAATTTCAGATAAAATTAATAATTGCTATTTGAAAGCAGCTTTTCTCTCTCTCCTTTCTTTAAAATTGTTGCAATTGATTTGATGTTTTGTAACTGTTTCCAAATCTATTTACAATATTTTTTTATTCTTTTCTATTCAGCATTCTCAAATATATTACAAAGGCATCAACATTATTGGAAAATTGCGACCCCAGTATACCACCAGAAAAACATTTGGTTGAGAAAGAAAAGGATATGTTGGATAAACTAAAAGTAAGATTTCTCTTCTTTTTGTTTTCTCCAATTGTATTATGTGTGTATGTGTGTGTGTGTATGTATATATATATATATATATATACATATATATATATGATAGTGAATGTCTGGGTTAAGAAACTCTGAGGTTATTTATTATATTTATCATCCTTGTTTTACCTTACTGATGTGATTGAAACAATTTTTCTAAAAGCCAGCTGCTTTTTTGCTCACCGACCATCACTTGTTTCCAAATAAGGTGCCATTCCTTCTTTCAAATGATGAAATTACTCAATGACCAGACCTGTTTTTTTTTTTGTGGTTGATGTAAACAATGACATCAAGATGTGGAGAAGACACAAACATTTACTGATCTGCATTTGTGTGCGTGAAGAAAGGAAAACACATGCATCCGATGGCTTTCTGTCTACCAGCTGTACTCATAAGCTAATGGTCAGAGGCCACGGCAGAAGGCACTCGACCATGGTACCATGCAGTGAGAACAAACCTTAAAGCATTTGGTTGCAATGCAGACTTCTTCTAAACCAAAATGGCCATGTCTGCACATCCACTGTTGTTGATGTCAGTTTCCTTGTTTTAATGTAATTAGCGTACAGTTTTAACGAGTTGTAATTCACTTTTCCCTTTCTTATATACTCATCATCATCATCATCATCCATTTTCCATGCTAGCATGGGTTGGACAGTTTGACCGGGGTCTGGGAAGCCAGGAGGCTGCACCAGGCTCCAGTCTGATCTGGCTGAGTTTCTGCAGCTGGATGCCCTTCCTAATGCCAACCACTCCATGAGTGTAGTGGGTACTTTTTACGTGCCACCGGCACAGGTATCACAACTACAATTTCCATTTGATATTTATTTTTTAAATTTCGTTTAATTAGCTCTAGTATCAGTGAGGGCAGTGCAAACATTAGAATGGTGAACTCTGATTTTTGTTCTCATTTCAAAATCCTGTCAAGAGAGAGGAAAATAAGATATTGGAAATATTTCCAGATCAAGCAATAAACTCAGTATCGTTTAATGTTTCTGAAATGTATTTTACTCATGGAAATAAACTAAATCGTTGTTGTCCCTTTTTTTTTTTGCAGGTTGTCCTTCAGCAATTTCTTCATGACCACATAGACCTTCAAGTTGTTGCCCTATATGCATCTCAGGTGTTTTGTTATAACAACCAGTTTCCCAAAAGTAAGTCATTCGTTACAGTTTGTTCCGTGTTTGATGTAAAGTTGATTTTTAGCCATACAAGAGTCTAAATGTTGATATTTACAAGGTTTTATTTTGTTTTGGGGTTTTGTCTATTTTATCATCACCTCTACTTTTTCATGCTTGCATGGGTCAGAGGGGAATGTTTGGAAAGATCCCCTTCCTATAGCTAACTCCCACCTGTAACCAAGGGAAGTGATCACGCAACACATTGAAGCCTGTCAGGAAGCCTGGAAATACTTTTATAGTGGACTTCAAACAAATGATGCTGTAGTAAAGCCATTGGTTATGAACCATTGAGCAAAAGCTGGAGACAATGGATTTCTTTTTGTTAAATGTCTCCCGAATCCACTCAAGGCTTTGGTCAGCCTAGGGCTATATGAGACACTCGCCCTAGGTGCCTTGAGGCTGAGAAGCAAACTCTTCAACCAATGCCAGTGATTACTTCGTTAAAAGGCACTAGGATAACCCTGCCCTGGGGTAAATATATATATATGCACCATGGAAACCAAGAAACCTGCCCTGTGAGTCTATATGACCTGGGGAAGGATCCATCCATGCTTGCATGGGTCAGAAAGAATTTCTTGTTGCAGGTTTTCTATGGCCTGATGCCTTTCTTGTTGCTAATCGTTACTTTGTTTGCAAGTAAGGTGATATTTCTCCATAGCCAGACATGATTCCAAAGAATATTGGAAGAGAGTGACATTTATGACAATCATGCAATGTCAAGACACATACAAACACACACACACACGTATATGTGACGTATTCTTATCAGTTTCTGTTTACTAAATCCACCCAAGGCTTTGGTCGTCCCAGGGCTATAATAGAAGACACTTACCTAAGGTGCCAGGCAATAGGGCTGAACCTGGAACCATGTTGTTGGGAAGCCAACTTCTCAGCCACGCAGGCACTTGCAGAAATTAAGAAATATTGAACTCAAAGAAGAAATCAATTTGGGAAATGATTTCTGTGAATTTTTTCTTTTATTTTTTCTTATTTTCTTTGCTTTTCTTGCAGATATGTTACGGCGATTCTTTATGCATTTCTACGATATGGAGATTATTGAAGAGGAAGCATTCCTAAAATGGAAGGAAGATATCAATGATGAATACCCTGGCAAAGGAAAGGCCCTCTTTCAGGTAATTAACTAATTAACTCGACCTTTTGTTCTTTTTTCGTTTTAAACTCTTTTTGGGGTCATTTTGGCATTTGCTTTGTTCTTCTGGAGCTTACAATTTTCTTTTGTCTTTTTCGTTCTTTCTCTTTAATTTTGTTGTTCTCTTGTAGGTCAATCAGTGGCTGACATGGTTGGAACAAGCTGAAGAAGAATCTGAAGATGATGATGATGATTAAGCCGAGTGGACATTAGCTGCTGACGAAGTAGACCTGATGACTTGAGAAACAGTCCCTATTCAACACAGTCTCCTTTACTACCAACTGGACAAAACAAAAAAACAAAAAACAAAAAAACCCCACAAAAACAAAAAAAAAATGAAAGACCTCACCCCCAGTGGAATCTAATGTCAACGTGTGTGTGTGCGTATGAGTGCATGTGTTTGTGTGTGTGTGTGTGTATGTGTGTGCGTGTGTATGTCTAATGTGCTCCTTGCACGTTGTAGGTGGCTGTGTGCGGAGAAGACAGAAGAAGAAGCAATTGTGGCTTGGTTCAATTCCATCGTTGGAGACGAGTGACAAAGATGACCGCTGGGGCCAAAAAATCTACGATATGGATATAAATATGCATACACATTGGACTGCTATCAGAACTAGTGTTTCTCCCCCCCCCCTCCCGTATTCAACTCACACAAACTTGTCTGCTTCGGTAGACACTGGTAAACATTCAGTTACTAATTTCAGTTACTTTTAGAAGTTTTTTCTTTTCTTTTTTTTCTGTTTGTTTTTATTAATTTAAAAAGCAAAATAAGGAAAAACAAAACACCAACAATTTTTTTTTTCATTACTTCTACTACCACCACCACCACCACCACTACTACTACTACTACTCTTCCTCTTTATTATTTTATTTATTTTTCTCTATTTATTTGTTGTTCTTGCCCTTGCTTCTCTTTTGACGGTTGTGGGCTCTCTTCTGTTTTGCGGCCACTATGTATGGCTGCTGTCTATTGGTCATTACAGCTGTGCGACAGTTCCAAACCCAATCCATTTTTTTTTTTTTCCAAACACTCAGAGCAACTCAGCCACTAGTACTTTGGACATTGTTGTTTAGTAGTACTGAGCTATGATTTTTGAAAGAAAGGAAAAAAAAAAAGAAAAAGAAAAGGTAAAAAAGAGACAAAAAAATAAGATATTGAAAAAAAAAACAAAAACAACAAATAGATAAGAATAATAAAATTTTAAAAAAGCTTACAAAAATGGGAAAAATAAAATCTTATCAACAAAAATAACTTGTATTTAAACTGAAAAAACTTTTTATTTTATTTTTTTAACTTATTTTTCTTATTGCTCATTGTCTTCTCCTTGCTTTGTTTTGTGTTTAGGCATTTACCTCTCTCTCTCTCTCTCTCTCTCTAATAAGGTTTCTATAATTGTTTTGCTTCAGTGTGAGAAAGATTAGTAAGCAGTTTTTATTTTTGGATTAAAGTGTTTCTGTTTTTTTTTTTTAAACTTGTTTGAAATTAAAGGATTTCAAAAGAAACTGTAAAACAAGTGGAAGAAAAAAAAAAAAGAATTACCACAAATTATGCATATTTTCAACCTTACTTTTTGTCTAGTCATTTTCTGGGAGATATCAGTTATTTTAATTTTATTTTTCTCCACCTCCTCTTCTCATCTCTAAAAGAAATCCCTCACCCCTTTCTATGTGTCCCTTTAATGCTTCTTTCATCTGTTAGTAGAGATCCCAAATGAGTATTTGAAATTATTTTGGTATTTTACTTAATATAGACTTCCCTCTCTCTCTCTCCCCTAAGTTCCATCTCATATTATTTTCCTCTCCGTTGTGATTATACAACATTTTACTCCGATGCTCACCTGTCAAGTACCAGAGCAGTATTCTAATTTAATTAACTGACGAATCAACCAGAGTTTTTGGGTTTATTTTTTAATTAACTTCCTGGTGATAGGTTGTGTCTTCTTTCTTCCATTCACACATCCAGAATGGATTGATTTACGATAAGTAGAAAAACCTTTGATGCTCATTAAATTTTTCTTCGTTTTCCTTCCTTAATTGCCAGTGGTGCTTCTGCCTAATCCATTCCGATAGAGTTGGATCTTGCATTTTTACTGCTGGCTCATGTTAATCCCTTTCAACTTTTTAACTGAAAAACTTGATTGTCTACCAGTGTACACAGTTTGTCCAAAATTCCGACTTTGGCAGTAACTTGTCTTTCCATTTTCTAGTGTTCTGCTGATGGGAAGTTCACTTTTATCCTATCATTTTTTTTTTAAATTCCAGGAAAAAAAAAATGATTGTTAAACTAAATAACGAAGGACTTGGAGAGTGGGCTGGGATAATGAGTTCATGCAGTGTGTATGTGCGAGTGAATTAATTTTTCTAAATTCTCATTCATATATGAATTCTCATCTTCCTATTAAAATATCTTGATAGTTTGATAAAATTTCTCTATTTTTTTCCTCCCCTATTTTAAAACCATTTTTTTTTCTTAGATATGGTCACAGAGAAAAGAAAGAAAAAAACAATACAACAAAAAAACTTCCACTCATTCTTTATCCCAATGTTGCCCTTCTCTCTACCTTTTTAGAAAACCAAATGAGCAAATTTTAAAAATAATGAACAATTGTAAAATTGAACTCGTGTTAAGGAATAAAAATCATGACACAGCTGTATTTGTGCCTCTTTTTCTGTGTACGAGAGACTTAATGATGCTCCCCCTGTTTGGGGGAGAAAAACACCAACCATACAGAGTGGACTCTAATTACTGACTTCTATAATTAGCTCCTGTAATAATAACATTTAATTTGATTTTGTGTGTGCTAAGCTCATGAAATTCACATTAATTTTAAAATTCGATTTTAATAATTATTCTTTAAAATGTTAGCCTATATTTATATTCAAATTTTATTTTATTTGACATTTCCTGTATCTTAAAGGTAGTTTAAATTTTTGTCATTGTAATAACCTTTATTACTCTCATTTTAAATTTTGATGAATCCAAATGAAGTTTTATATATTTTTACTCAACTTTATTTTAATAAAAGGTAGTTGTAACTGAACTGGATTCTCTATGCTATCTAATCCAACTCCTTTGAGGACAGATTCTGCAAGACACTTAGTGCAAGTCAATCTTTAATCAATCTAATACAGGCTAGACCAAAAGTTGTGCTGCCATCAAATATATTTTATGTGTGTGTATATATATAATCTGTGTGTGTGTGTGTGGCTGTGTCTTTTGACCGAGTCTGAATGATTTACTCCACTATGTCTTCCCTTAAGGAAATTAATTGACCATATGCCTTGACATGAAAAGAAATTCTTTTGATACTTGCTTTTCTGCTCAGCCAAGTTTGTTATCAGTTAACATCCAGTTCCCATGGCCGCTTAGGGTAGGCGATTTGACAGGATCCACCAGCTGCAGAGCCATGTCTAGCTTCAACATTAATTTGGCAGGTTTCCTTCGACTGGATACCCTCTCCGTTATCAACCACCGGGTGCTGTTTTTCTTTTTTCTTCCTGTGACACGAGTGCTGGTGAGGTTGCCAAGCAGCTTGAAAGAAAAGGCCAGCAAGAAGCCTCCTTTCATTGAGAGGATGAGGTAGGGGTTAATATTTGAGTGGAGGAAGAGCAATGGTTCTATGCTGGGTGTTGAGGGGCTGCAAATGTGATGGAGAGACAATCCCCAAATGCCTTGGTATGGAGGAAGTACAAGACTACCCAGAATTACATAAAGGTGGATGAGAGATGCTGGTGGGATACCAGAACATCTCAATCATGAAGGTGGGTAGAAACACTGGACCAAGGAATGGGTCATGAGAGTATGAGGGGGGGATGGGTAGTGGGTGAGAGATACAGAAACGGCTTGAGAATAAATACCGATGTGCAAGCAAGGGGTAGGAGCAGTGGGGAGGGAAATATAGGGGTACATAGGGTAGATATAAGTAGAACAAGGGGGGCAGAGAGAATGATTGCAGATAAACATGAAGAACAGGGGACTTGATAGAAAGGGATTTTATTATTTTTTTGATACTTGCAATTAATCCCAAATCTTTTTATAGTGTTGATAAAGTTGTTTTACGAATAAAATCTTCATTTTACCCAATTCTTCTTCCACTCATCTTCAGGATTAAGAAAAGGCATTTAACAGAAATAAGGTAGTTTCAGTAATTTAAGATTTTCTTTTTTTCTTATTTCAGTTTTGTGTGAGGTAAGTTATAGAAAGAAAAAAAAATCTTATTTTAGTTCTGAGTATTAAGTTCCTGGTGTGTTGGGATGGCCGTTTACATTGAGCACTTTCTAAATATCACCTTAGCTATGGGTATGTGTGTATATAATAAATATATATAGGGGAGGGGGTGCTGAAAAGTTCCTGCCTTTAAGAGTATCACAAAAGACCTAGTTGAAGGCCCAACCTTCTGAGTGTTTTTACAGGGCTTAGAAAGACTGAAGGACCCCTGCAATAAGTGTGAATCAGAGGGGAACAGGTTGAATAAAATCCTAACTGATCCTCCTGTATTTTATTTTACCCAAAGCCAGGGATTTTTCAACACCCCCTCCTTTATATATATATATATATAGATTATATCCGTTCAGCTAAAGCAGTGGTTCACAAAGTGAACAATTAAATTAATTTAACAATTAAGGAAACAAAAACGAAAGGCTAAAATTTAGGGTTAGGGTTAGTGACAGGATGTCTCAGTTTTAGACGCAGCAAATGATTTTAGCTCAATAGAGGCCATAGGATTGGTTAAAATTCGAAAAATTAAGATACGTTAAACTTACAAATTACAATTTTCTCAAGAAAGCCAAGAGAAAAAAATGTTTTATTTTGACACATTCTACCAGTATACGAAGTTTAAAAGTGTTTAGTTAACTAGAAATTGTGTTGAAAACTGCCGTTCAAAAGGAAAAGATCCCGATTATCATTTGTAATGTTCATCATCTTGGTCTTCTTCCCACCGATTCTCAGATCAATCTTTCAAACATTCATTTCTAGTTCTCATGTGAACCGTTGTAGGTCTTTATAATTTTCAGCGATTAAGCGATGTCAGCAGCCAAGTCCAGGTCTTTCAGTCTCATCTACTGCTTCCGTACTATTCCCCCATCAGATACCGTAAATCCTCAAGTATAATCTGCACTTTTTCCCCAAAAATTTAAAGGTCAAAATCCCTAGTGCATACTATATACGAGGTTAAAAATGAAAAATATTTTCTAAGCAATGTCCAAGTCTCTATTTGCTGTCCGGCAATGTTTATTCAGACGCATTTTCTGATGTCGGGCGAGAAAAATACCTTAAGCTAAGTCTGAAAGCAATGAAGTCATAAAAGAATCATCCATGACTTGCAGTAAGCAACATTTATTAAACGTTATTACTGTTATTTCTTTATTTTCTGCAAACAAAATTCACAAAAACGCTACACGTTTGCATTATGTTATATATACAATAATAATAAAGGACGTCACCATATACATTTTTACAAACCAAGGACTCAAGTTAGAGAAGGGGTGCGTATTATACACAAGGTTTAGGTTTTTCAGAAGCACAGCCCCCTAAAAATCCCCTACGTATTATACCCAAGGGCGGACTATACTCGAGGATTTACGGTATGTTAGTTGGGTTGTTTTTTTTTTAGGACAAAGCCTACTACTGCCTCAGTGGGAATTGAAATCAGAATGTAGAGTTTCGATATTCTAACGATGATCTCCTTCCACTTCCATAATTATTTAATGAAAGTTGACTCTGAGATGAATCGAACCCAGAGCATTGCGATATCAAACTGACTCATATTAAATCATCGCCGCCCCATTCAGTCATCACGTCTCTGTTCTTTTCTTCTTCTCCTCCTTTGCCGACCGCCATAAATTTAAAATCTCTATAGAAACTACATCCAAGAGGTGAATATTTTAGAAAGCGGTAAATGAGAAAATAGGAAGGTGACAAGTTTTATTTGTGCACGCAGGTAAAGGCCCTTTATTCGCTCTTTTTCGAAACCGAGCCCACAATGACTTCAATAGGAAATTAGATAAATGGATGTAAGACGCCTGTAAAAGATAATGTAGGGAAGTGGCTACGACGGTGACGAATGGCGAGTCAAAAGGTAAATCCTATAGATTGAACAGAGCTGAGACCGACATAAAAGTTACACACCTTTAGCTCTTACAAAGAGCTAAACGGCTTTTATTAGAGCCTCGGCGATATTACAGGAGCCGCAATGACCTCCTAACTTTTATTCTTCTCGCCAAGCAATTGATTTCATTTTCTTGTCTCAGGTTATAACAAATAAGCAAAATAAACTATAGCCTGCCCCCGTCAAGCTATGAAAGCCATTTTAATTTCAGTGACGGCCAACAATGGAGGAGGAGGACATTATAGAAAAATCTTACTGAAGAGGAATCAAAGAGCGAAGAGAGAGAGTGTGTGTGTGGGGGTTGGAGGTGTTAGGAGATGCGCGCGTGAGTGAGCCTGTGTACAAACGAGAGAGTCAGAGAGAAAGATAGATAGAATGTTTGTGTGTGTCTGTGTGCTTGAGTATGAATGGATTGAGGTGTATTTAAGTAAGAGAGAAAAAGACTTGAGTCCCTGTGTGTGTTAGAGAGAGAGAGATATGGTGAGTGGATGAGAAACATCTATTGTGCTTCTCTTGGTGTGAATGGAGGGGATCAACGTGTGTATTTACGTGTGTAACGTCGATCAGTCGATTGTCAATTGATAGCGACATAAAAAGAAAGGAACGTGGTTAACGAGATAATGGTCAGCGGGCGGAACAGGGAGCAACTAGTGAAGAAAAAAAAATGATAATAATACAGCAGCGGCTTAAATGATTTTTCTAACAAAATATTCAAGCATCTTTTCTCCTTTCTCAGATGTTATTGTTGTTGTTCGCTCCATCTCTCCCTTTTACCGGCCAGTATAAGGTGTTTGGGACATTGTTAAGAAAGCAAAGGTTGCTGATGTAAGGTGAATGGGAGAGACAGGGAGAAAAAAAATCAAAAAAAGGCTAAAAAAAACCTGAAATGATAAAAAGAAAGAAAAGCAAGCTACAATGGCGGTTCACGATAAAAAAAAGTGGGGGAAAATGAAGCTAATTTCAATATCTAATTAAATTGAAATAAAGTATATGAATGAAAAAGACAGATAAAGATAGAAGAAAGAATCTAGCAAAATTATTTCTTAATCTGTAAACAAGATGCTTTATGTAAACGTGTCCAGCCGAGCAGACGTAGATTTGGTGCGTGAGTTGATAATGGCGGATTGTAATTTATCGTAATGGCTTTAGATATTATCACAGACTCCCTTAGATCTCTAATTGCTTTGGAACTTCGTTTGAAAGAACTGGATTAAAAAGAATACACCCCAACCACACGTACACAACAGAAGAAAAGAAGATTGTCTTTTGCGTGATTGTCTAATGCATTTTGTCGTTTAATTCTTTTTATAAGTTACCTTTTGAATTTAGAAATCAAATAGATTTGCCGATCCACACAGGTTGGGAAGACGTACAGAGTTTAGGGATAAAAGGATGTCGTGTTGTGGGTAAGGTTAAAAATGATAATTGTGGTCCCGTTAGTAGCTGTGAAAGGAAATTAGTAATAGATAGAAAAGATATTTTACAATGACACTCGAAAGAGAACAGGGTGCAAAGTTGATCTGACTGAAGTTCGAGTTTTTCTTTTCAGAAAGACCGACAGGAAAAAACAAAATTAATAAACGAGATGAGTTTGTAATCATGCAACAAAGATCACAGAGGAGGACAAATATATTTATTTACAACAGTGAAAATAAATATTCTTAGATCACTATTAAGAGAACTGATCACCAACAATTTCGTTTTAACCCTTTGTCTGTCCAATACATTTTCATATGTTTGTCCAAAACGTCCATGTTTGTCTTCAGACTTTCAAAAGCCCTTGTTTTATACGTTCTCTGTAAACTTTCCTTTTAGAAGTCCCAAGTTACTCTGATGGAGTTGAAAAAAAAAACGGGAGTGAGCATCGGAGATGATGCGTGAAGGCCAGAGAAATATGTCCTGTAGGATCAGTGCTTCTCAAACGATCTGATGTAGCGTCTATCTTTATGTTGTGAGTTCAAATTTGGCCGAGGTCATTTTTGTTTTTCATCCTTTCGGGGTCAATAAAATAAGTACTAGTTGTGTATGCCAACGGAGAGATTTGGCAGCACCTCGAGTGACTGAGCAGCCTTTTTCAGGGAAAGCGATACTTACCTGTAAATCAAGAAGCATCTAGAAAAGGTAGTTTAGAAAAAAAAATCCTGCCTACTTCTGAAAGTGGCTGGCATCCCCGCGGCAGCAGATGTCTCCCCTTTGCGATCCATTGTAACATCAAGAAAATTAGAACTTTCCAAGAAAGGGTCGTAGTTGTCTATGACCGAAGCACGGAATCAATCCATCGGTGCCCTTCCACACTGCCAAATGTTATCCACAATATCGTCTTGAGATTATAATGGTTTCAGTTTTTTCCACAAGACCAGCAGTTTTAGTGGGAGGGAGAAAGTCGATTACAGCGACCCTAGTACTTGACTGGTACTTTATTTTATCGACCCCGAAAGGATGAAAGGAAAAGTTGGCCTCGGTGGGATTTGAACACAGAACGTAACGAGACGAAAGAAATACCGCTAAGCACTTTGTTTGCAACTCGAATGATTCAACCAAGCTCGCCGCCTTATCCCCAGATTAACGATTCAACCAAGCTCGCCGCCTTATCCCCAGACTAACGATTTAACCAAGCTCGCCGCCTTATCCCCAGATTATTAAAGAAGACATTTTCCAAAGGACCGCGTAATTGGGTCAAACTCCAAACCAACGAATTACCAGGCGAAATTTCTTGACCACACAGCCATCCACACCGGCGCTTGGTTAAAAAAAGAAACCATTACTGCCAAGTACTGATATATTGATATTCACAAGCAGCGCAGATAGATTTTAAAATCTCTCTAGAAATTAGCAAATTCATATTCGTTTGGGAACATCGTTTGGAGATTAAAGAACGTTAACATTAAGACATTGAAATGTCAGGAAATGTCACGAAGGTTGTTCAGTTAATAATAACAAATATGTCGTCGATACTGTTTCAAATACATCAATACTTATTCCGTTACGACGACATTTTCGATATTTATAGGCTTTGAATGTTTGTCAATTTCTTCTGGCATCGCATATTGACTTCTTACAAATGTTAAGGAATTGATGATGATGATGGTCAGGCTGAAAGGGAACGTCAATGAAAAACATGAAAATAAATAAATAGAATTAAAATATGAAATAAATAAAAAATATCTATCTGACTTTCTGTCTGTCTGTCTGTCTATATATATATGTGTGTGTGTATATCTATCTATCTATCTATCTATCAATCTATCTATCTATCTATCTATCTATCTATCTATCTATCTATCTATCTATCTATCTATCTATCTATCTGTCTATCTGTCTATCTGTCTATCAGTCTTCTCCTGTCTGTCTGTCTGTTGTCTGTCTGTCTGTCTGTCTGTCTGTCTGTCTGTCTGTCTGTCTGTCTGTCTGTCTCTCTCTCTCTCTCTCTCTCTCTCTCTCTCTCTCTATATATATATATATATATATATATATATATATATATATATATATATATATGTCGATTGATAAATGAAAATCAGATGACATCGAAGAAATTCAAATTGAATACGAAACTAATATCAAGTTGAATTCAGAATCTAACGGATGTATCAGCTCTGCTTGATCCAACGTGATATCTCCAACTTCTGGGGGTCCTCATTGTCTCTGTGACCCCGGTGACCCCGTCCCTAACTCCACCTTAGGTTTTAACCTGCACAATTCCCTTATAAACAGTTTAAAAAGTTTTTTCTTATCAATTTTTTAAAATTATCTTTTACTTGTGTCATTCATTGTGCTGCGGCCATCCTAAGGCAGCATCTTGAAGGGTTTTGTCGAACAGATCGATCTAAGTAATTATCTTTAAAGTCTGGCACGATTTCTGCCACGTCCAGACACATACTACGGGCTTCCACACAGCTTCCGTCCAACAAATTCACTCGCATGGTTGCAAAGCGGAATTCTTAACCACACAGCAATGCCTTTAAAATCTAGCGACACTCTTGGTCATCTGTGATCGTGTAGATCGAAAGCATTCTAGCCATAACTCTGCCGTCTTTCTACGTTGTCTAATGTGTCCTGCCAGCATTAAAGACTGATGTTGAGTTGAGAGAGAGATCTGGTTACTATCTCTAGCATATAGATGCTCCAGGGATGGCCCATTGCAAGGGAGACAAATGTTAGAGTCTTCTCCCTTGCAACTGTTTCATAATTAAGATATTACAAAAGGAACCGTAAAATTATTTGGAATTCTTTTGTAATATTTACAATAATAGGAATAGATGATGTTGACGTCTCGTTTTAGAACGGTGACTCATGAAGCAGATAAAACTCTTCGACTTTTGCAATCCAAAGAGCTTTTAAACCCAATATTTACACATTCTTAATTATAGCTTTATCTGCTACAAGCTTCATCGTTCCCCCAAATAAGTTCATGTATTTTCCCTGTATTTCATGTTTTATTTGAAGATAAACACATTTCAGTCTTCACAGCTGAAGTATATCTTTATCGAACACCAAACTGGTCGAATCTCAAGTTATAAATCGAGGAATCGATCCACTGAAGTAGGATTTCAAAGTTTTAAACAAAAATAGAAATGCTGAACCTTTTCTCAAGTTCAAAATAGAGAATAACTTTTTCTAAAATAAAACAGAAAATGAGTTAAACATTCTGAGTAGAACTGAAATTGGTTTTAATCTCCAAAGTAAACAAAACGTTTAAAAGCTGTTCTGTATTTTTAGCAGACACAAAACATGAGACGAGAAGAACAGGTCAAGAAACAGAAGGAGAACGTCTCCATTCAGTCGTAGGACATTTCGAAAATGAAGGGCGAAATCTAATCTCATTTTACACAAACTGGTAGTGATGGTGGTGGAGGTGATGGTTAGAAGTAGGGGAGGCTGTTGTTGTTGTTGTTGTGGTGGTTGTTGTTGTGGTGCGGTGCAAGTGTTGCTGTTGGTAGTAGTGGTGATGGTGTAAGGTGGTAGTAGTGGGGGGGGGTTGGAGCTAGTGTCAGTGGTAGCTGAGGTGGTTGGGTGGTGATTGTGTGGGATGTAGTGGTTGTGTGGTTGTGGTGATGGCGGCAGACAATCTTTTCGATGGAAAGAAAGAAGTACTCTCTCTCACTCTCTCTCTTTCCCCCTCCTTCCCCCCTCCCCTATCTTTCTCTCCCTCTCTCTCCCCTCTCCCCCTCTCCCTCTCTTTCTCTCTCGCTCCCCCCCTCTCTCGTTTATTTCCCAAATTACTGATATTGTCGCATGAAATCGTCACCGTTTTTCGTTGGCTGCGAATTTGGATCCAGAATGCACAAAACGAGAACGGATCCATCAAAGAATGCTTCAGTGGAATAGTTTCACCAATTCCCAGCCTTGCATTGGTACTTTGCTTTTAATGCGCCTTGTATAAAACAAAGTCGAGATCGATGAGATCCGAACGCAGAGCGCAGAGGTTCGCAAAAATACTCCAAGGCACAGCACATAACACTGCAATAACTCAGTCAATTCGCCTCATGGCTACTGTCTTCAAAAATAAAAGTCACATTGAGAAAAAGTCGGGTGGATCACAGCCAGAATCCTATTTGCTGTTGGTTTGTCCGATTACTTGGGGCTAAAAATATGTTTTTGTATACTAGTCTCGTTTCGATTGCAAAAGTACCTTCGCAAAACTTATGCAGCTTGTGACAAAAATCTTAGAAAAACAAAACTGTTAAAACGGATAAATTCTGATTCATTTTAAATTCATCAAATAAATTTTTTTTTAAATATGAAAAAAAGTAAAAATTAGGAATAATTCAAGGGAAATAACTCGAAATATTCGTTCAAATATTATTGGAAAGTTTTAGTGTAAGGGAGGTAACTGATGAATGCCTCATGGTCGTTTAAATTTTGCTTTCCTTCAGAGTAAAATTTCGGATATATTTTTCATGATTGTATATATTTGAATATATATATTCATGCATATACATACATACATGAATACGCAAACACAAGCACAGATAAAACACACACACACGCGTACGCACGCACACACGTATGCATATTTTATACACATTGACCGTTGTTGGCATATCAGATATTTCCCCCTAAATTTCTCGAAAATTACTCCGGGTCCCAGATTAAATACGTCAAGAACCATTTTCGTGAATGTGCGCCGCTGAACTTGGAATGTCTCGAATTTTAATGCCATCAAATACACACATTCTCACTCTATCTCTCACTCTACTCACTCACTCACTCTCTCTCTCTCTCTCTCTCTCTCTCTCCCTCTCTCTTACTCTCACTCTATCTCTCACTCACTCACTCTCTCTCTCGCTCCTTCTCTATCTATCTCTCTCCCAGTATATACATGACGTGTGTGGTGGGTGTAAAATGCACACACACACACAGACACGTTTGCCATTCCTTTATTCTTTGCTCGTCCTGTTGTCACAAACGTTTTCTTCTGTTTCCAGTCTTTCGGCAACACGTGACGTCACACAAACTGATGCAACCAGCGATGCTACGGATGGACGGACGGATCAGAAACTTTCGATTCAGCGTTTTCGTTCAGGCAACCAATTTTTGATTGCCTCAACGAACGACGAACAACGAAAACCGCGAATGGAAGAATCCAGAATTGAAGGGAAAAAAAACATGAATGTATGCGTTGAAATTATTTTTGTTTAGCGTCAGACGTTCCATCAGTGACCGTCTCGTCTTTGATTCCTGATTATATTATTCAATAGAGGAGAAAAGGAGGAGGAGATGAAGAAGAAGAAGAAGAAGAGGAAGAAGAAGAAGAAGAAGAAGAAGAAGGAGAAGAAAAAGGTGGAGAAGAAGAAGGAGAGGAGGAAGAAGAAGAAGAAGAGGAAGGAGAGGAAGAAGGAGAAGGAGAAGAAGAAGAAGAAGAAGGAGAAGAAGAAGAAGAAGGAGAGGAAGAAGAAGAAGGAGAGGAAGAAGAAGAAGAAGAAGAAAGAAGAAGAAGGAGATAAGAAGAAGAATAGAAGGAAAGAAGAAGAAGAAGCGAAGAAGAAGAATAAGAGACGAAGAAAGAAGAAGAAGAAAAGACAAGAAGAAGAAGAAGATGGAAGAAGGAGAAGGAAGAAGAGAAGGAGAGGAAGAAGGAGAAGGAGAAGGAGAAGAAAAGAAGCAGAAAGAAGAAGGAGAAAGAAAAGAAGAAAAGAAGAAGAAGAAGAAGAGAAGAAGAATTAAAAAAGAAAAGACAGAAGAAGACGAAGTGTGGCGTTTCCTTTATGTGTGGTATTGTGAATGTTGTGAGTTTCGTCTTGCGTTGAGTGACTTGTGTTGTGTGTCGTGTTTGATTTTGTGTGGTGTTCCGTGTGTGGTGTTGTATTGTGCTGTGCTAAATATGTGCTGCGTGTTGCGTTGTGTAATATGTAATGGATGTAATTACAACTTGTGGAGCAGCGATAACGAATTCTCTGTTCTACAAACTCCGTCTGCAGAGAGTAAACAAAATGGATACAAAAAAAAAGCACCAAAAAGGAACCGTCAAGGTAATCGATGGCTGTCCGGCAGGTTTATGGTTGAGCCGTCACCAGTTGAAACCTCTGGCGTTCTTGGCCCCCGGGCCATATCCCTGCTCACTGCTATCGAGGCGGAGATTGATGTCCGCCAGGGTAGGCCTTATGGGTCAGAGTGGCCGTTCCAATGTTCCAGTCAGAGTGGCCATCCTCCTGGGCAATGCTTTTCCCATTTTGTCGGCTGGGGCCATGGCTCTCGGCAAATACGATCTCCGTGGGTCAGAGGGACTGTTCCCGCGCTTCTCCCTCGCTATCCCCCGGGCGCGACTCCTTTTCCGTTTTGTCTGCTGGTGCCATGAGAAATGTTTCTATATTGCAAGGAAGGAACACAGGATTACGAAATAATATGTAAATGTATGTAACTTGCAAGTAATACAATGGGCAGAGTCGTAAAACGGAACCGGTTGGGGTGGGGTTCCTCAAACATGGTCTTTGTATTATAAGCAGCTGAGGCATGTGGCGGATTTTCAATCAGCCGTGTGGCCATTTACAACACCAGAAGCAGCGCTGGATTAACCATTAAGCACGTCCTTAGGACATTACGGGAAGTGGGGGACACCAAAGAAATGGGAAATGGTTTACGGCACAAAAGAAAATCACTTTAAACTTACTACAATAATATTCCAAGTGGGTTTATATAATCGAGAATATAATGTCCAAGTGTTCATAGTGTCACAGTGAGGATTTGATCAAAGACTTTGCATTAAAAAAAAGGAGAAACTTTTTAAATGTGGAAGTAAACAAAAATAAACATTATTTGCCATCTTAATTTAGTTTCGTTTCCTTTTGGAAAAACAAAGATATTTTATGGTTTATTATTGTTTATATTTTGAATTACAAATATACGGGGACACCAAAATCTTAAGTGCTTAAAGCCTCTATGGGTCTTAATCCTGCCCCAGTCAGATGTGACCAATTCTTTTTTGAGTATGTGGTTGGCTGTGAGTAAGCGCCATTGCAAAGGCACCAAAAGGCCGAAATGCATCTGGTGTTTTCGCTGACCTTGCGACCTTGCTGGCAGGAATTTCCGACTCCCTCTGATACCAATTGTGTTCTGAATACAGAATATCCATAAGAGATGTTATCTCAGGACTAATACTACAGTCACTGGCCTATCGACAGTGTATATACATTATGTATGACACATAGATAGCTACTTTAATTTGATACTGCCTCAATTGCGTATACCGGATATATATATATATATATATATATATATATATACATACATACATACATACATACATACATACATACATACATACATACATACATATATACATACTTCAAGAATTTTAGTCGAACGAATCGATTCTAGTACTTATTGTTTTCAAGCTTGGTATTAATTCTATCGGTCTCTTTTGCCAAACCGCTAAGTTTCGGGGACGTAAACACACCGATACCTGTTATCAAGCGATGGTGGGGGACAAACACAGACACAGTCACACACGCACACACACACACACACACACACACACACACACACCACACACACACACACACACACACGCACGCACGCACGCACGTACACGCGCGCACGCATGCTCACATGTACATACACCACAGGCTTCTGCACAGTTTCCGCCTTCTAAATTCACTTGCAAGGCATTGGTCAGTCGGAGGCTATAACAGAAGACACTTGACCAACATGCCGCGCCGTGGGCCTGAACTCAAAACCACACGGGTTGCAAAGCGAGTATCTTCACCACACATCCACGCCTGCGCCTCCACCAATCCATCATGTTTTCTCTCACGACATTGAAACCGTTAATCGCTCCTGTAATAATCCGACAATCCAAATGATTAATTGCTGGTGAATGTCATCAATAAAATGAAGAAAATGGCGGCAACGATGTCTGTCAGCGGAGCGCCTTCATCGATGTGTCTCCATCGTCAATAAAACCATTTAGATACGTTTTATGAGTTGACAGACGGACGCAGCGAATGGGCCCGGATGGTTTACGGTATCTACTTTAAAGGGTCACATTTCCAAATCCCCTTTTTCGGATTAATCACAAACGTAACGACTGCGGCCATTACTCTTTGCATGGCATCCTTGCTTAGTGGGAGAGAGAGAGGGAGAGAGAGAGAGAGAGAGAAAGAGAGAGAGAGAGAGAGAGAAAGAGAGAGAGAGAGAGAAAGAGAGAGAGAGCGGAAAGCTTCTTGGGAAGCAGGGCATCAAATTAGCAAATTAGTCGCAGACACTGGCCTTCGTCTGGACGTTTGCAATACTGTGCACCTTGGTAAAGGCACACTAGGGCACCGATTAGTGGGGGTTAAATCTACCAGTCACAATAGTTTCAAATTCTAGCACATGGCCAGCAATTTGGTGGGCGGCGGGGGGGGGGGCTCGATTTTGCCTTTCGTCGAGCTGGCAGAATCGTTAGCACGCCGGGCGAAATGCTTAGAAGCCTTTCGTCTGCCGCTACGTCCTGAGTTCCTGAGTTCAAATTCCGCCGAGGTCGACTTTGCCTTTCATCCTGTCGGGGTCGATAAACTAAGTACCAGTTACGCACTGGGGTTGATGTAACCGACTGTCCCCCTCCCCAAATTTCAGGCCTTGTGCCTATAGTAGAAAGGATTATTATTATTATTATTATTATTAGTAGTGTAGTAGTAGTAGTAGTAGTAGAGTAGTAGTAGTAGTAGTAGTAGTAGTAGTAGTAGTAGTGATGTGGTTCGATAAAGTGATTTGAGTGTCGGACAAAATGCCTCCAGGCTTTTAGTTACGGCCGTTTAATATCTCAGTTCAAATCCCACTGAAGTCAGCCTTGTCTTTCGTTTTTGTGGAGTCGTCTAAATGGAGTACCAGCCAAGCATCGGGGCCGATTGGATCGACTAACCCCTGCCGCCAAATTTGTGGCCCTTGTGCCTGTATTAGAATCAATTATTTATTTCTGTTACGTTGCAAAAAAAAAAAAGACTGAATATTTCTTCGGATTTTCTCCTCTCACATTCCCAGCTGTTCGTTTCCCGTTGGGCTGACGTCTTCAAGGGTGAAATGTCTTTACAGGATAAAAGTGATTATTGTGTTTTCCCCCGACCGAAATACGAAGACATTTCCAGTAAGCGGTGTCAGACATCACAACTTGAGATGGTTGAGATATACAAGAACG
This sequence comes from Octopus sinensis, assembly GCF_006345805.1. NCBI lineage: Eukaryota > Metazoa > Mollusca > Cephalopoda > Octopoda > Octopodidae > Octopus > Octopus sinensis. The sequence goes on from NC_043020.1 coordinate 29,928,192, forward strand.
AACTCGTCGCTCCCTTCAACAATAAAATCTGGGCAACAGAAGATATTGTTTTTAGATATGGGACAAGAACCTACGGCTCGTATGTCCGTTTATTTAAACATTTGACTGGCAAATAATGTTTGTTTATTCCCGGCGTTTGTCATTAGTAGCAACAGCTAAAAGCTGTTACGTCGTATATTTATCGCCATTCTAATTAGTCTCCATTTTAGCTGTACAACACATCGTCTCTTTTTTTATCTTGACTGCATGTAGCTCTTAAAGGCTTGTTATCTAATTTCCTCAACAGCAATCTGGGTGGTCCCAGACTTTTGAGTTCAATCTTCTATATCTCTTTTCAAGCCTTTTGTGTAAGGATTCACTGAACCAAACGACCCAAGTCGCAAAGAAAAACAAAACGAAATAAAATCAAATAAAATGCAATAACAACTCCGTACATTTTTTTTTTATCGAAACTTTTATGGACATTAAAAAAAAAATATAATAAATGGAAGTTTTCTTTCGTTTCTGTTGATGGATATTTAATGCATTTCACTTGCTTTGACTGTTTTCCTCATTTTCTCGATCCAAATCTTGTTTACTAAAAACACCCTCGAACAGAGTTGAGGTTATCTTATTAATAGTTTTGATACGCCTCGTTGGTGGTCATCAGTCCATATTAGATTCATGTAACTCTTTAAAGTGTGTTTTACTTTATGACTGCAAGTATTGTATTTCCCGCCGCTCTTTTCAGCTCTTGTGTTCCATGTCAGCCAGTGTAGATCTTGGCGGGGTTTATAGCCTACACTCGAATTTACTCCCGTTCGTCCGTCCCTTCTTTATTTCTTGTTATAAAATCCATTTCTGCTTTCGGCACAAGGCCTGTAAATTTTGTGGGAGAGAGCCAGACACTTCGATTTCAGTGCTTCACCGATACTCAGTCTATGGAGCCTGAACGGTAAAGTTGACCTCGGCGGCGGAATATGAACTCAGAATATAAAGACGGATGACAAGCCGCTAAGCATTTCGTCCGGCCTGCTAACGATTCTTCCAGCTCTCTGACTTAACAATAATAATAATAATAATAAAATAATAATAATAATAATAATTCTGTTATTTGCCATGACGAGTCAGTACAAAGACAGTACAAATGTGGGGGTTTGCATATAATGAAATGGGATAATATATATATATATATAATATATATATATATATATATATATATGTATGTATGTATGTATGTATGTATGTATGTATGTATGTATGTATAAATGTATAGAAATTATACTCAGTGAGACAGAGAAAGGAAATATACACAGTATACAACAGCAAAATAACATGAAATAAAAGGAGGAGGGGGCATGATGACAGTGATGTTGTCCTCCTAACACAGGAGGACCTCTGGGGATAATCGAGGAACCCCTCCGTCCAAGATCTCCCCGAATGCCAAGGTCAGCTGTCCTCTCCAATTCCTCTTCTCTCACTCACACGTCTAATATGCTGCCATTTCAGCAACTTTCAGCCACCCATCTTTTAATAAATTCATTTCAGGAAAGCACCCCCCCCTCCACTTACTGAAACAAGTAAAATATAAAGAGATTCGTGGGTCATTGACAACCTCAGGTGTAATGGCAGTCTCTCGTAATCCGAGAAAATGATGCTTCTGCAATTTCTTGCTGAATGACCTACACAAATGGTTTGCTTATCGTGATCAAATTGGATGAAGTGTTTTGTCTCAAGAACACAATGTACTGCCTGGTCCAGGAATCGAACTCTCAATCTGTTGATCGTGAGTGCAACACCCTAACCACTAGGCCACGCACCCTCGTCAAACAGTGCAGAAAAAAGAAAAAAAACATAGATCATTACTCATAGTAGTAGTAGTGTAGTAGTAGTAGTAGTAGTAGTAGTAGTAGTAGTGACAGTGTTAACACTTTGCCTTTCATTCGGCCAACCGGAAGTCGATGGCGAATACCTGATTGCTGTAAATACAGCAATCAGAAGAGCGTTTAATCTGTTTATTCATCGAAGTAAATCGACGATGTTCTGCTCGAGTGAACACAGCCATCGACCACGGCCACTGAAACGCTCGAGGCATTTCATTATGAGTCTCACCTCATAATCAATTCCGTCATGCAACATGGAGGTCGTCTGCAAAATTATGCGCTCATTTCTTTTCTTTCTCTTTCCTTTTTTCTTTTCCTTTTTATCCCCAAAATATTAATATCTTTTTGCTTTTGTCATTTTGGAAACTTTTTTTTGTCACAGTCGAGTAATTTTAGAGTACATTTTCTTTTCTTTTCCTTTTTAGTTGTGTGTTATTCTTATGCATTTACTTACGTAGAAAGGTCGACAGACATAATCGCCGTCGCTCCTCCTCGCTTTTCTTCTTTCGTTTTTGATCTTCATTCATCACGAACTTCATTCATGTTAAAAAGAGAAATTAGTTTATATTCAACTCTTTTTCTCGGAGTTGAATATTAATTACCACCACCACCACCAACACCAACACCACCAACATCCACCACCACCACCAACACCTCCACCACCACCACCACCATCATTATTGAAGACATCGCACAGTATCCAATATTGTGATGTAGATGGAAGTTATTGTACGTACCGGGGTTTTGTGCTGTCAAGTCACAACGAAGACCTCAGAGAGCACTTCACGCAATATGCGTGCAATTCCAAGCGAGGCCGATTTTCGCAATACATTTTTCCATATTTGTCGACCTTTTTCTTTTTCTTTCGTGATAATATGTTGATCTCCTGACACTACCAGGTTGTGTGGGATTCCTCGGTTGTCCGCGTGAGGAACTACCCCTTTTGGGGAACTTTTATTGTTTCTTTTGTTAATTGTTTTATTTGTTGCTTATTGTATACACGGATTCCCTATTCCAGAAGAAAAGGGTGTAATAACATTATTTTGAAGGTCGCACTTCTCTTCTTGAAGGGGGTACGTGTCCCTCAGGCTCCATCCCCTGGGTAAGGTTGTAAAACTTTTGAAGAGAATCACCCTAAGCACGAAAGCCTAAAGCGTTGGTTTCGGAGGGGTTGTCGTCAGAACCTCAATGAGAACGTAAAGTGTTGGAAGTGTGAAACGGGTGGCCGTGTATTCCTTTACAAGGTTGGGTACGTCAACAATCTGAAGTCCAATGAAAGATCAGCTGAATGCAATGTCCTTCCTCCAAGACCGAGTATTTCGACGTGTGTAGTTTGCGAAAGGGCTTGGAGGTCGATTTCGTCTCTGAAGGGACTTATGGCAGTTCATAGGGATCCCGGCCAAGCCCGTGGAAGTTTCGTTTGTCACCTGTTGACACACGAGAGAACTCAGGAGTCGACAGTCATCTGCGAAGACGGAGCAATCACAATGTGTGTGCGCGCGCGTGTAGTGTACATATCTGCGTATGTACCTCTATTTAATTACAATCATATATATATATATATATATATATACCAACACATCACACATGATTGTATTAAAATAGAGGTACATATATAATATATATATATATATATATATTATATATATATATATGCCTTTAAAAACCATGATTCGACTACCTCTCAACTTCTGTTCTTTCAACATGTGATCTCTTGAGCACCACCAGCTCAAATATTTTTCCTCTGTCTTCCTTCTTGGGATCTTTCCTTCTCCTTGTTTCCGACGAAGAGCTCCGCTCGAAACGTAAACCCTCCTTCTTCCCTTCTTTCCTGAGCGTCAATAATACTTTATTGTTCCACGTCCTGCTTGGTGTGTTTTTTTTTTTCTCTTTTTTTCTGTGTTTTCTCGTTTGGATTAACTTATATATATATAATATATATGTAGAAGTGAGAAGGATGAATAACACGTGTGCGTGTGTGTGTGCTGTTTACTTAGACGCAGCAAATGAATTGAGCTGAAATGCTGGGATTTCATTGGTTAAAATTCGAAGAATTAAACTACGTTAAACTTACAAATTACAATTTTGTTTTCAATTTTGTTTACAATAATGTTTTCTTTTGACACATTCTACCACCAGTATACGAAGTTTCAAATTTTTATAGTTAACTAGAAAATTCCGTCCATCAAAAGGAAAAGATCCATAAAATTTAATAAGGGTAGAAATTGATATTAATCAATTAAAACCAGTGGTTTTAATTGATATATATATATATATATATATTAATAAATATCAAAGTGAGTTATATACAGTAGCGGTAACACATCGTGACGTATTTTTGCCATTTCAATATGGCTAACCCCTAAGGTGGATGCTACTGTAGTTTTTAGCCCCAGGAGGACACACTCCTCCAGCTGGCCATAGACACACTATCTGTGTCCTGTCAGTATTTGCAAAGGAAGTCATCCTTCCCGTCTTCAACTTATGATACACACGGACTCGAGTTTCGAGGTATTGACCTCTCGTCAGCGTGTGACAATCATAGTTGTCGCCGAGAATTAGATTTCCTTCACAAATACTTATACTTTTTCCACGCCCACTGTCGCTGATATTGAAAAGTGAAATCAAACAATGATAAATATCAAAGTGAGTTATATACAGTAGCGGTAACACATCGTGACGTATTTTTGCCATTTCAATATGGCTAACCCCTAAGGGTGGATGCTACTGTAAAGTATAAGTATTTGTGAAGGAAATCTAATTCTCGGCGACAACTATGATTGTCACACGCTGACGAGAGGTCAATACCTCGAAACTCGAGTCCGTGTGTATCATAAGTTGAAGACGGGAAGGATGACTTCCCTTGCAAATACTGACAGGACACAGATAGTGTGTCTATGGCCAGCTGGAGGAGTGTGTCCTCCTGGGGCTAAAAACTACACAGTAGCATCCACCCTTAGGGGTTAGCCATATTGAAATGGCAAAAAATACGTCACGATATATATATATATATATATATATATATATATATATTATATATATATATATATATATATTGTTGTGTGTGTGTGTGTGTGTGTGTGTGTGTGTATGTACACACACATACATACTCACACACATATACATATAATTGTGTATTCGCACCTCTGAATAAGATTTATGAACTCATTACTCGATAGATAAGAACAGATTTTCAGAAGATAATTTCTGGGGCCGTCCTTCATTTAACGCATTTGAAAGGAAGACTAGAAAGAGTACTTTCTATTGAAATCTCAGTGTGTGCGCATGTGTGTGTGTGTGTGTGTGTGTGTGTGTGTGTGTGTGTGTAAATGCAAGCTGACTTTTGTAGCTTGATGCTTCGCTGCGCCTGAGTTGGGGACAGAATGTGGGCGTTTCACGCTTGACGCCTTCCTTATAAGTCAGCCCTTTATGAAGCCCGTTTGCAAGGGTGTCTTGTCTGGGTGTCAGTGCATGACATTCTCGGGTGGGGAGCTCCGTACTGCGTTTGACAGGCGGATGTCAAGAGAGACAAGCAGCCAAAATACACAATGGAGGTGTGGGGCAGTACACACCCGCCATGGTCCTTCATCACCACCAGAACCACCACCACCACCACCACAACGACGACGACGACCACCACCACCACCGCCACTACCACAACGACCACCGCCGCCGCCGCCGCCACCACGAGGGCATTGTGTAGGGAAGATTTTACAGATAAATTACTCTTGGCGAACTAAAAAATACCCGTGTGTGTGTGTGTGTGATTTGTTGGATGGGAGAGGTAGGAGGGTTGGATAAAGGTGGTGGTGGTGGTGGTGGTGGTTGTGGTGGTGCTGGCAGTGAGATGGGGGGGGAGATTCAGTCAGCAACAGAACTGTCACAACATAGTATAGCACTAGACTGCTATAGTAATTGACCATGCCCCCCCCACTACCACCACCACCACCACCACCAACAACAACAACAACAACAACAACAACACTAATACCATCTCCACTGACGCCACCTCTTGTTTTTAAAGGAAGCTGGGGGGAAGTGATTCGAAGGAAACCTGTCTGTTATTTTTAGCAGGACTAATGGTTGCAAAGAAGTGCTCCCCAGTGGCTCGTGAGACCCTTAACTGGTTTCGGCTACCGGACACTATGTGAACGCCATTGTAGTTATGAGGAAGTGGTGGTGGTGGTGGCGAGGAGAGGGCAGAGTCAATAAAGAAAGTCCATCACCGTCAGCCAAGGCTGCTTTGACAAATTACTAATCAACGATTGTATATCAAAGATGTTTATTGCTCAGACTTTTATAGACAGACATTTACACCGTTGGGGTTGTAAAGAGTTGTAGAGATTTATATCAATGGTTCTTAACCTTTTTTTTATACTTATGGACCCCTTCGATTCCTAGTTTACACCCCAGGACCTCCATAGCCATTCCATGTTTATATATATATATATATATATCAAAAGGAAAAGATCTATAAGGCCTTCTATCTATAAATGCTCTAATATCTATACAGCTTTGGTGTTTTATCTTATTACGCAAAAAATTCTTATATACACACGCTGACATAGAACCAACGTTGAACCCCTTATTCTCAAAATTACCGAATCTGGAACTTAACTATGGTCTGTCTATAGCACTTATCCAGCATTACCTGACAGCCCTGGGTTTCAATGACACCATTATCTCTTATATATTATATATATAAAAGTCCTGTTGTATTTTTATGATAAAATATTTTTAGGAATTGGATAAGAAAATAACTAAAATATTTTCTGTATTGTAGAACTAAAACCAATTTGTTGGACAAATTCTAACAACGAAGTCTTACCCCCAGGGGCTATATGGGCCCCGGTTGAGAGCCACCGATCTGTACTGGACCCTGTTCGGTCATGAAAGACCATAGGATTACTACCCACAAGGGGCTAAACATAGAGGAGATAAACAAGGACAGACAGACGGATTAAGTCGATTATATCGACCCCAGTGCGTAACTGGTACTTAATTTATCGACCCCGAAAGGATGAAAGACAAAGTCGACCTCGGCGGAATTTGAACTCAAAACGTAACGGCAGACGAAATACGACTACGCATTTCGCCCGGCGTGCTAACGTTTCTGACACTAAGCCACCTTAACCAGAAGAAATATTTATTTCTTTATTGCCCACATGGGGGCTAAACATAGAGGGGACATACAAGGACAGACAAAGAGTTTAAGTCGATTACATCGACCCCCGTGGGTAACTGGCACTTATTTAATCGATCCCGAAAGGATGAAAGGCAAAGTCGACCTTGGCGGAATTTGAACCAGAAGAAATATTGCAACGAATCTGGCCGTCTACTACCTCCATACTACAGGATGTCCAATATATTTAATAACTTTGCATTAACTATTTTCAAACCAACGCATATCCTACACAGACTATGCTGCAAGAAAACGTGTATGTCACGGCAGGAAACGCTTTGGTCTGAGGTCTGTTCAATCCGAGGCGAAGCGAAACCAACTGATTCTGCACCAAACTCGCTCAACAGAAGAGAACCTTTTTATATACGGGAATATGGGAGTGAACTAAACACAGTAAAGGACTTCACTCAGCTGAGACTATCTCTGCGATTATAGACATAAACTCCTTCAGGGGAGACTGGGGTGTAGAGTACCATGAACAGAATATGTTGTGGAGTATCCCAATCTCCCACAAAAAAACGTTGTGGTGTGTGTGTGTGTGTGTGTGTGTGTGTGTGTAGGCACAGGCATGGCTGTGTGGTAAGACGCTTGCTACCCAAGCACATGGTTCCAGGTTCAGTCCCATTGCGTGGCACCTTGGTCAAATGTCTTCTATTATAGCCTCGAGTTGTCCAAAGCCTTGTGAGTGGATTTGGTCGACAGAAACCGAAAGAAGCTCGTCGTATATATTGGGTCATCCCATAAATAATGCGGTTTTTTAATACTTCTTTTATTTTTCAAAATTACGATAAAGTTCTTTTTTAATCTAAAATATGCTCTCCTTCATTTTCTACAATGCCCTTCCATCCATCTGGTAGACTTGCAAGGCCCCTCTTCCAAAATTCACTTGTCCGTGACAAAAAATACTCCTCCAGTAGTGTTCTGACTTCGTCTACAGAATTCATATTTTTTACGTCCAAATGATTTTGAAGACTGTGGAATAAATAAATGATAATCAGATGGGGCAATGTCCTGTGAATATATGGTGGGTGGGGGCGTCGTTTCCCATTCAAACTGCTCCAGCCTTTGGAATGTCATCCTCGCTGTATGTGGTCAAACATTATCCTGGTGGAAAAACACTTCGTCTTCAAACCAAAGGTGTTTCTCCTTTCTCTACCCACTGTCTTCGGCACTTGACATTTTTATAGAGAACCCATTTCTCGTCACCAGTCACTATTCGGTCCAAAAAAGGTCCACTGATGAGACGCGACAGCAAAGAAGAGCATACATTCACTCTCTGCGCGCGATTAGACTCGGAAAGTTTGTGAGGAACCTATTGACCCAATTTGTTGACTTTTCCGATGGCACGCAAGTGTCAATGAATGATTGAACGACCAAATCCAAGCTTCTCTGCTAGTTCCTCAACAATTTGGATGGGATTTTGTTCCAACACGGTTTGCAGGACGTCCTCGTCGAGCTCTACAGATCTTCAGGGCAAGGCTCGTCTTCTAGGCTGTAGTTTCCAGCACCGTTGACACTGGCCTACGCTTATTGTCCGATCCCCATTTACTGCATTAATATTCCTCGCACTTTCCGTAGCGTTGTTGCCTTTATTAAACGCAGAAAGCAAAATTTGCTAAAATTTGCTCCTTTGCCACTTCCGTTATAGCTTTGAAAAAATAACAGTTAAAATTGAACTGCACTCTTCAAAACTTGCACTAAGAATAAGCACAAGGTAAAATTACTTTCTGCATTTATAGCAAGTTGATGCAGGTAGTTTATCCCGAACCCCTCCGACTTTTAGTTCATGCAACTGAAAAAACCGCATTATTTATGGGATAGCCCAATATGTGTGTGTGTCTGTCTGTATTTGTCCCTCCATCACCGCTTGCCAACCAGTGTTGGTATGTTTACGTCCCTGTAACGTAGCTGTTCGGCAAAAGAAACCGATAGAATAAAAACTACGCTTAAAAAGTAAATCCTCGGGTCGAGTTCGACTGAAATCCTTCAAAGCGGGGCTCCAGCATGGCCGCAGTCAAATGACTGAAACAAATAAAAGAATAAAAGAATATATACACGCATACGTGTGTGTATGTGTAGATACAAATCTACATAATATATGTATATATATATATATATACATACATGTATATCTATCTATATATACATATACATATATAAACATAAATACATAGATACATATATATGTCAATGTGTGTATGTATATGTGTATGTGTTTGTAATCTACACACACACACATACACACGTCACACACGTCACACGCACAGTCCCCCCTTTTTTCCCCTCCTCGGCTCGATGTAAGAGTCTCTTTTGAAGTCCAACTCTTTCCATACCCGATTAAACTTTTAAGATTCTCTTCCATCACGTCGTCCTTCCTAGCAACTCTGATATTTTTCTGTTTCAAGTGAACGGACGACCACGACGACCATTTGCCTCTGCTGACCATCCCGGCGGCCTTGCTTGACCCTGCACCTTGCAGTCACTTCACATGGAAAGAGAGAGAAAAAAACAAACAAAAAACAAAAAGCAAAAAGCAAAAACAAAACAAAGCCTTGCTCAACCCACACAGCATACGTAAAAAAAGGGGCTGGGCGGTGGTTGTGTAGGGGTTTGTGGCCGGGGTGGGAGATCATAGGAAGGTCTCAGCCATAATTCACAAGGGAATTTCACTAAAAAAAGGCAATGGGTCTTTTACTGTTATTGTGCATAAATGTATGTATGGGTGTATGTATGGGTCTATGTATAGGTATGCGTGTGTGTGTGTGTGCGTGTATATATATATATTATATATGTATATATGTGTGTGTGTGTTTATGTAAATATATATATATATATATATTATATATATAGAGAGAGAGAGAGAGAGAGAGAGAGATAAATCATATTTATACACACACTCATAAATATATATATATATATATATATTTATAATTACATATATGTATATGTATACGTATATATGGGTGCGTGTTTGTGTATGGTGCGTGTGTATATACTTACAAACCTATAAACACACATATACACTCACACACACACACACATCTGTATGTATGCGTGTATGTCTATGTGTTTGTATATGTGTGTATATATATTTATATATATATATACACATATATATGTATTTATTCATGTATGCATACGTATGTGTATACACACGCACACGCACACGCACACACAATCATAGATAATGCTATATATATGATAGTGGAAAACATTGGAGGGGGGGGGGCAGAGTCGATTTAATTTCACGGCAGCACTTGATTGCTTTTTTATTTTATTGACCTCGGAAACATGAAAGGGAACGACATCGGTAGGATTTGAACTCAAGATCTTAGGAGGCGGAAGCGGAGGAGTTGACGGTAAGTTAATTAGTCGCTTTAGTTAATTAGTCTCACAAAACTTTATATTTTAGATTTTACTTGCTTCAGTCATTGTACTGCGCCCATGCTGGGGCACCGCCTTCAAGGGTTTTCGTTGAACAAATCGATACAAGTTCTTTCTTTTTTGTCTTTTTTGTCTTTCAAAGACTTCTACTTATTCTATCAGTGTCTGCAAATTCTTGCACTTTCCATTGTTCCACTTCGGAAGTTTTTAATGACGATATATTAAAGTTGGGTCACCAAAACAGCGCTGGATGGTCTGAAAGTTTTATATGGTCTGAAGATTTTGTGCAGTATGAAAGCTGTGATCTCTGTCATAAAATGACAATGTTTGGCACAAGCATTTATATCTTAAACTAGCAAAAGTCAATCTTTTTACTATTTTATTGGAATAGTTTTCCGAACCATATAGACTCACAGGGACCGGTTTGCCGGTTTCTGTGGCGTATATATTCCCCCTTGATGGGACGTTGGTCTGTTGCAGGACTATTTATCTTCACCAGCTGAGTGGACAGGAGCAACGTGACATGACTTGCTTTGCTCAACAACATAATGCATCGTTCGGCCCAAGAATCGAAACCATAATCTTACAATCATGAGTGGAACACGCTAACCGCTAAGCTACGCACCTCCACTTCTTATTGGGTAATAGATACTTATATTACTCGTATCTATAATAAAGATGTGTTCAGTCGCTGGAAGTGTTTTTGCTTTCTCCATTACAAATCATTGTATCTTATAACGAACACTAGGTCCTGTTTATCTTCCCTTTTAATTGATCACATACCAAGCATCGATTTAGACTTTCGTACTCACAAAACAGGACTAAAACAGGCCACTAGACTCTTGAGAGTTAAGGAGACCTCCATCTTTTTAGAATTGAGACAGAACGCCATCTTCTCAAGGCTTAGAAAAAGTCCCTACTCCCTCAAGACTTAGATTGGCGATCCTTCTACGTCTAAGACAAACCACCACCACCTCAATATTTAGACAGGTCTTCTACTATAACTTTGGGCAAACCAAAGTCTTGTGTGTGGATTTGGAATACGAAATTGAAAGAAGTCCGCCATATATATATATATTCATATATAATGTGTGTTGTGCGTATATAATATATATTCATCATATATATATATATGTATTATATAATTATATATATATATATATATATATAATATATATATATATATATATATTATATAATATATAATATATATATATATTCAATATATATATATGTGTGTGGTGGGTGCATATATATATACATATATATATACATATATATGTGTGTATGTGCATATATGTATGTATATGCGTCTGTGTGTGTAGTGTGTGTGAGTATGTTTGTCCCACACCACCGCTTGGCAACCGGTGTTGGTGTGTTTACATCCTCGTAACTCAGCGGTTTGGCAAAATAACCGACAGAATAAATACCAGGCTTTTATAAAGAAGCACTGGGTTCGATTCGTTCGACTAAAATTCTTGGAAACGGTGCCCCAGCATGGCCGCAATCCAATGACTGAAACAAGTAAAAGTTAAAAGGTGAAGGGTGAGCGCTATTTCCTCAACACTGAGCTGGGCCCCTTAAGGGACCTCATACACTTATGGATGAAGACAAACCATAATTCTCTCAGTATTGAGACAGAGTCACCAATCTCTGAAAGAAAGAGAGAAAGTCACCATTTTCTCTAGACGTAGGCAAAGCAATCTCTCAAGACTTAAACAAAGTACCATTCTCTCAAGACTGAGACAGGTCATCGTCCTACCGGAAACGAAAACAAATCAGAAACAGAAAAAATTAACAGACGACAGCAAAAAACAATTAAAAAAAGAAAAGAAAAAAGAGAGAGAAAGAAGACGAAAGTGAGAAAAGAGCTTTTAAAGATTATTGTAAATTGTTTTTGGTTATCGTTTATTAGTTGGAGAGGCGTGAAATGGTAGAGAAATAATCTGTTTCTCAGCGGTTCTTCACCGGACACTGTTACCCGCCACGGGTGTCATAAACAAACAAACAAACAAACAAAAAGTCGGCAAGAAAAACATAATTACGGTGACCGAAGACTGGAAGGAAGTGGAAATTCTTCTTAAATGGCCAAGACATGCGATATTCTTTCGCTCTTTGTCTTCTTCGTGTCGTGTTTGTTTGCGAAGCGAAGCGATGGACCCCCAGCATTTACTCCTTAAACTGGCTCCCCTCCTGCCCCCGTCACCCGATCTTTACCCCTTTTCGGGCAGTGTTCGGTTTTAGATCGTGTAACTAAATTCCCATGTTTCTTTCTATTCTAAACATTAGGGTTCCCATTTCATTCTTGTTTTCCTTTCGTTAAGGGCTTCACTAATATAATGGGAATAGTAAAGGGGTGAATATATAAACAAACAGAGAGGAGGTAAGAGAGAGAGGGAGAGAGAGTGACAGACAGAGACAGACAGAGACAGAGAGAAAGGAGGAAAGGGACAGCGAGAGGAACGGAGCGAGAGGCAGAGGGACAGACAGAAAGAGAGAAAGAGAGCGAGAGAGAAGTAGAAAGTATAGGACCGAGAGAGAGAGAGAGAGAGAGAGTGGGAGGGAAAGAGAGCGCGGAATCAAGAGAGGGGGGGGGAAATTCTTTGAAGCAGCGTTCTCGATATGGAGTCGTGGACCTCCATCGTTCAACAATGAGGATCCA